>NC_135973.1:9418494-9553654 GCF_053455715.1 Rhinoraja longicauda
CCGTCATTTAGTGCGGTTCCTTGCCAACATCCTTGCCAACCGCAGTTTTGTACTCAAAACCAGCGACGGACAATCTAGCCGACTGCGACGCATAAGAAACGGAGTCCCCCAAGGCTCGGTACTGGCCCCCCATGCTCCTCAACCTCTATATCAGCGATCTGCCACGCACGACCTCGTGCCAGTATGGATACGCAGATGACTTGGCCCGACTGCACTCGGACAGGAGCTGGTCAAATGTTGAGGATGTGCTCTCGACGGATATGGAACTTGTCGCGGGCTACCTTAAGACCTGGAGACCAAAACTGAGCGTGGCAAAAACCACCACAACGGCCTTTCACCTGAACAACAAGGAAGCTCAACGCCAGCTAACCGTCACCCTCAATGGGTCAACCCTACCCTACAATCCATTTCCTACATACCTCGGGGTGAAACTAGATCGGCAGCTGACCTACAAGCAACACCTTGAAGCTCTCCATGCTAAAGTCTCGGCACGGAACAACCTCCTGCGTTGCTTGGCCGGATCGTCATGGGGCGCCAGGACATCTACTCTTTCAACCAGTGCTCTTGCACTCGTGTACAGCGCCGCTGGGTACGCCGCCCCAGCATGGTGCCGCAGCGCTCATACCAGCAAGCTAGACGCCAACCTCAACGACACCGTGCGCATCATCACCGGCTGCCTACGCCCTACTCCGACGGATCTCCGACGGCTCGCAGGTATCGCACCCGCCAAGCTTCGCAGAGAGTTCTTCACTCATAGGCTGGTGTGCAAGGCCCCATCGGACGCCAAACATCCTTTGCACCACCTCGCCCAGGATTCACAGCAACTGGGACCTCAACGCCTGTCGTCTCGTCACCCTTTCTCCCGTCATGCAGCGAATGTTGAAGGCAAGGTCGAGCCAGCAAAGTCGGACGGTGGAGTAGACTTGAAGGGCTGAATGGCCTTATTCTACTCCCATCACTTATGAACTTGTGAACATATATTGTGTGGAGTCTGAAGAAGGGTCTCGACCAGAAACGTCACCCATTCCTTCTCTCCTGAGATGCTGCCTGACCTGCTGAGTTACTCCAGCATTTTGTGAATAAATACCTTCGATTTGTACCAACATCTGCAGTTCTTTTCTTATACTTCTTATATATTGTGTGCAGTATACAGGAACAAACTACGCTCACAGCACAGGGTATTGTTTTAGAATCCAATAAGTTATTGCTTAACTTTGACCTCGGAATTCAATATGCAAGTGGAAAATATTAAGCGTTTCCATGACTTTTGCTCCTTGTGGCTTCTCAAACAAGGTTTCTGTATTCAGAAACCCCAAAGCAATCTTCTGTTCCGGAAAAATGGATTCTTTCGGCCCAGAGTAATTCCTTCAAAGACTTTTAGCAGCTGTTTGGAGTGGAGGACTTGCATTGCTGTGGCAGAGTACGAAGCCAATCACCATGAAAGGAAGTGTACCACCACAACCCCCAACCCCTGAACCAGACTCCTAAATGAAGACAAGGTCTCGTGATTGATTCTGTCCGCCACCAAGAGCGTACAGTCAGTTGCCTTAAATGTGGTGAGTCGTCGGGTTTGTTTACAGTCTCAAACAAAAATATTTTCATCTAAAATGGTTGCACGCTTGAGGAGGTCCACACGAAAGTTCCATAACATTTGGAACCCAGTGCTGCAGCGTATTAAGGACAAGTAAAACTATCCCCTTAACGCCACACGCTTTTGTGCCTTCTTTGAATCTAGCAGTGAAATTACTGAAATATTTGACTTGTGACAATGACCTTGACTCATGTTTTTGTGCTTTTGTCACATTGTAGTTATGTTTTTTTTAAATTTATTTTTATTTATTTATTTGTTTGTTTTTGTTAGTTTGCATTCATGATTATGTAGGGAAAGGGAGGGATTGGGTTTACTGTTGTTGTTATACGCACTGTAATTAATTAAATTAAAAATTTAAACATTTTTAAAAAAAACCTCTTGGTTCTGTTTAATGATGGTTTTGAAACAACTTTGTGATTTTTTTGGTACCATATTTGGTCAATAGACAATAGACAATAGGTGCAGGAGGAGGCCATTCGGCCCCTCGAGCCAGCACCGCCATTCAATGTGATCATGGCTGATCATTCTCAAACAGTACCCCGTTCCTGCCTTCTCCCCATACACCCTGACTACGCTATCCTTAAGAGCTCTATCCAGCTCTCTCTTGAATGCATTCAGAGAATTGGCCTCCACTGCCTTCTGAGGCAGAGAATTCCACAGATTCACAACTCTCTGACTGAAAAAGTTTTTCCTCATCTCAGTTCTAAATGGCCTACCCCTTATTCTTAAACTGTGGCCCCTTGTTCTGGACTCCCCCAACATTGGGAATATGTGTCCAACCCCTTAATAATCTTATACGTTTCGATAAGATCTCCTCTCATCCTTCTAAATTCCGTCAAACTAATTCAGCGACCCCCCCCCCAGCTAAAACTGACCTCAAGATTGAATTCTTCCCCAACGAGAAAATCCCCAAACGAACACCCCCAACTAATCCTGTAAGCAAAGAGCTCAAATGTTGCCACTTAATGGATTACCTCTCATTATCTCCGAGCACATAGCTGACACATTGTGCATTATAAAACATTGCCACATCACTTGTCCATGATTCAAGTCTTTCCTGCCTTCCTCACACTTCAACTATGCAGACAAACGAGACGATAACTCATTCCTCACCAAAGCCAGATATTTGGCAGATTTGGGTATTTTTTTGTGTGCCAAATGCCTTCCTCCTAGGGTTGCCAACTTCCTCGCTCCCAATTACGCGACAAAGGGTGACGTCACCGCCCCGCGCCCCACGTGACCCCACCCAGCCAGCGGCCACGTGCTCCCGCTCCATCAATGGCTGTCGCCATTGGTGGAGCGGGAGCACGTGGCCGCTGGCTGGGTGGGGTCACGTGGGGCTGTGACGTCACCCTTTGTCCCTTATTTGGGAGCGAGGAAGTTGACAACCCTAGTAACGCGGTACAAGGTCGGTCCCGTACGGGACAAACTAATTTAGCCCAAAATACGGGATGTCCCGGCTAATATGGGACAGTTGGCAACCCTACTCCCTCCTTTTTTAAGTGTGATTCCATCCTGCATCCTAACGCCATTAAGATTTAGTTTAGAGATACAGCATGGAAACAGGCCCTTCGGTCGATCGCACTTTGATTAGTGCGGGTGTCAGGGGTTATAGGGAGAAGGCAGGAGAATGGGGTTAGGGGGGAGAGATAGATCAGCCATGATTGAATGGCGGAGTAGACTTGACGGGTCGAATGGCCTAATTCTGCTCCTATCGTTTATGACCTCATGAGTCTGCCCCGCCCAGAGTGGTACACTGGAGCCTTGAACCTTGTTGTGCAAAGCACACCATAACCTGTGCACTAGTTCTATCCTATAGCGAGGGGATTTGAGTATAGGAGCAGGGAGGTTCTGCTGCAGTTGTACAGGGCATTGGTGAGACCACACCTGGAGTATTGCGTACAGTTTTGGTCTCCTAATCTGAGGAAAGACATTCTTGCCATAGAGGGAGTACAGAGAAGGTTCACCAGATTGATTCCTGGGGTGGCAGGACTTTCATATGAAGAAAGACTGGATAGACTCGGCTTGTACTCGCTGGAATTTAGAAGATTGAGGGGGGATCTTATAGAAACTTACAAAATTCTTAAGGGGTTGGACAGGCTAGATGCAGGAAGATTGTTCCCGATGTTGGGGAAGTCCAGAACAAGAGGTCACAGTTTAAGGATAAGGGGGAAGTCTTTTAGGACCGAGATGAGAACGTTTTTTTTCACACAGAGAGTGGTGAATCTGTAAAAATTCTCTGCCACAGAAGGTAGTTGAGGCCAGTTCATTGGCTATATTTAAGAGGGAGTTAGATGTGGCCCTTGTGGCTAAAGGGATCAGGGGGTGTGGAGAGAAGGCAGGTACAGGATACTGAGTTGGATGATCAGCCATGATCATATTGAATGGTGCAGGCTCGAAGGGCCAAATGGCCTACTCCTGCACCTATTTTCTATGTTTCTATGTTACACACCAGGGGCAGTTTACAATTTTACTGAAACCAATTAAGCTACAAATCTGCACGTCTTCGGAAACCGGAGCACCCGTACAAAACCCACAATGTCACGGGGAGGACTTACAAACTCCGTACAGAGAGCACCCACGGTCAGGATCGAACCCGAGTCACTAGCGTTGTAAGGCTCTACCACTGCACCACCGCGCTGTGCTAATCTCAGTTAATTAATCTCAGTACCATTTATCTCTCCAGTGAGGCTGATAAGATTAGTCAGTCAGATCTCTGTCTTAACTCCTTAAAATTCTAACTGCTTCCTGGAGTTGATGCCAAGTATGTTGAGGTGTGCGGGTTTCATTTTTTGTTTTGTTTCTGGGCTTCGAGCTTAATCTTAAGGGCGGCACGGTAGCGCAGCGGTAGAGTTGCTGCTTTACAGTGAATGCAGCGCCGGAGACTCAGGTTCGATCCTGACTACGGGTGCTGAACTGTAAGGAGTTTGTACGTTCTCCCCGTGACCTGCGTGGGTTTTCTCCGAGATCTTCGGTTTCCTCCCACACTCCAAAGACGTACAGGTATGTAGGTTAATTGGCTGGGTAAATGTAAAAATTGTCCCTAGTGGGTGTAGGATAGTGATAATGTACAGGGATCGCTGGGCGGCACGGACTTGGTGGGCCGAAAAGGCTTGTTGCTGTATATATATGATATGATATGATATGATAAGTCAAAGAATCGGTGGCACAGTGGTGAAGCTACTGCCTTTGCAGCAGAGCCACTGGCTTACAGCGCCAAAGACCCAGGTTCGATCCCGACTACGGGCGCTTGTCTGTGCGGAGTTTGTACGTTCTCCCCTTGACCTGCGTGGGTTTTCACAGAGATCTTCGGTTTCCTCCCGCGCTCCCAAGATGTACATAACGCTAATTGGCCTTTATGTAAATGCAAAAAAGGGTAGTGCGGGGATCGCTGGTCGGTGCGGACTCGGTGGGCCGAAGGGCCTGTTTCCGCACCTGTATCTCTAAACTAGACTAAACCAAACCAATTGTTGGTGATGCAGAGCAGACGAGTTATCACTCCTTGTACGGCAACAAGGGGATGTGGCCCTATTCCAAGATGGCAGCTGGTAATGCAATCACTACTTTGGCCGGGTGAATAACAAACCATATGGATTCCAAAGCCGAATCCCGAGAAGAAATGCACACTTAACCTCTGACATTGTCCTTGAAAACACGCAGAGCCTTGTCGGCAGCTTGCGGCTTCTCTTTGCCTCTGCAAAACCACAGAGCTACGAGGCGAAAATGTCAAGAGATGAATCTCAGAACGTCATGCAAAATGTACAAACAACATTGGTACGAGTCACAATCGCCAGTTTTGAGTGAAAAATATTTATTCAAATATTAAAATAATATACGCAATACAATAAAACCAAAACAGAACTAACCACCACAATACACTGGAATTTAGAAGGATGAGGGGGGGATCTTATTGAAACATATAAGATAATTAGGGGATTGGACACATTAGAGGCAGGAAACATGTTCCCAATGTTGGGGGAGTCCAGAAAAAGGGGCCACAGTTTAAGAATAAGGGGTAGGCCATTTAGAACGGAGATGAGGAAGAACTTTTTCAGTCAGAGAGTGGTGAAGGTGTGGAATTCTCTGCCTCAGAAGGCAGTGGAGGCCAGTTCGTTGGATGCATTCAAGAGAGAGCTAGATAGAGCTCTTAAGGATAGCGGAGTGAGGGGGTATGGGGAGAAGGCAGGAACGGGGTACTGATTGAGAGTGATCAGCCATGATCGCATTGAATGGCGGTGCGTACAGGCTCGAAGGGCTGAATGGCCTCCTCCTGCACCTATTGTCTATTGTCTAATACAAGACAGACAAGAAACTATTATGCAACTATCTTACACTCCTTGTCAAGGATGCATTCAACCCCACACGGTGCCCAGCGGTCCCGGAAATGCCCCATGGCGCCCATGGACAGCGCGTACTCCCTCTCAAACACCACCCGACGTAACCCTGGAAAAGGGGCAGGCAGCCGGCTCGGGCAGAGCCCTCCCCCGCCTGATAATTCAACTTCTTTGTGGGCTTGTCTCCGACAGTAACGTCAGTCGGTCACAAATCCGTGGCGACGTTCACACATCAGAAACAGCCGATCAGCTTCTATCTCATCTCAATAGACAATAGGTGCAGGAGTAGGCCATTCGGCCCTTCGAGCCTGTACGCACCGCCATTCAATGTGATCATGGCTGATCATTCTCAATCATTACCCCGTTCCTCAAGTCACAGATCACTCCAGGCCTAGCAGCACTTCATTAATGGCGTCAACGAAGCCAAATAGCCCCAGCGCCACTATTCGACGGAGAACTGAAAACACTGTCGGAAAAGGAATCTGCTTCACTTTCCGCACAAAACACGGCGGACTTCCTGTGGATGGATAGTGCCACAACTGAGCTCGACTGCTTCATGTAAACAAATGGCAAACTGCTGCCAAACCGGTTTCTTTTTAAACAAAGTCTGCTCTATTTATTTTTAATAAATGGCGGCCGTGCCAATATCCGATGAATGTGTCTTGCAAAGGAGGGAAGGAATCGTACTGTCTTTCCATTTGCACATAATAAACCAGAGTCTTCCGCTGCGGTTGCTTTAAACCGGATTTAACGCTGATTACTGTAGACAGCCATGTTCTGCAATGTATCACTGCAGCAATGTTTCTAAATATTAGGAACATAGGGCATAAGTGATAAAGCAAGTAGTTGGCTTTGGGCGCCAATGAGATAGCTAATTCCCCATTTTTTCACACAAGGCAATGCAGGAGTCTAGAATCAGAGAATCATATGGTTTAGGGGCTTGTTCTAGTACTGCACAGTTCAATGATCTATGTAACGTTGTGATACTTGTTTCCAGATGATACAGAAAGTGCACGCAGTAAATTAATTTAGAACAGTTAAGATCATATGTGGTGAACTAACAAACAGAGAGAGCTAAGATGAAATATAGAGTGATAGAATCAAAGAGTGATACAGTGTGGAAACAGGCCCTTTGGCCCAATTTGCTCACGCCGGCCAACATGTCCCAACTACACTAGTCCCACCTGCCAGCATTTGGCCCATATCCCTCCAAGCCTATCCTATTCATGTGCCTGTCTAACTGCTTCTTAAACATTGGGATAGTCCCAGCCTCAACTACCTCCTCTGGCATTTATTCACAAAATGCTGGAGTAACTCAGCAGGTCAGGCAGCATCTCGGGAGAGAAGGAACGAGTGACGTTTCGGGACCCATTCCTTCTCTCCCGAGATGCTGCCTGACCTGCTGAGTTACTCCAGCATTTTGTGAATAAATACCTTCGATTTGTACCAGCATCTGCAGTTATCTTCTTATACCTCCTCTGGCAGCTTGTTCCATACACCCACCACCCTTTGTTTGAATATATATACGAAAGCTTAAAGAATAGAGTCAAGAGTCAAGAGTGTTTTATTGTCATATGTCCCAGATAGAACAATGAAATTCTTACTGGCTGCAGCACAACAGAATGTAAGCAGTTCTGAGAGTTATTTTTGGCTCCTCATACTCTTCAGTCACATCCACAGACGCTCACGTGGCCATTAAGAGGTCGGCAACATGGCACAGGTCCTGAGACACTTGGCAGGCGACCTTGCCACTTAATCTGGCCAAGGTCCCAGACCATGAAAGAGTTTAACCTCCCGTGTTATTGTCTCCGTGGATGTGGTGGACTGCAGCAGGGGCGTCTGAGAGGGGAATACGCCTCAACGTTTCTCACGCCGTAACTCGCATTACAATTACTGGCACCGACTAGGTCACCGCTTTGATGGCGGTGAAAACTGTTTGTCCATCGGGCACGCTGCCACCAAGGGAGGCGGAAGTCACGGGAAGTCTCGACGCAGAGTTAAATGGCTCTAATTCTGGAAATATTTAATGACGCTGCCACTTGGCTCCAGAGCATGCACTTAATCCATTTATACTCACCTCTCGCCTGCACACCAGGGACACGTTACACTGCCTAATTAACCCACCAACCTTCCCGCTTTTGAGATAATCTACAACATAAGCTCCGAACTACATAGTCTTGGATTTGCCTTTTCACACTATTATTATTTGTTTGGTTTGTGTGTCTATATATATATATATATATATATATATATATATATATATATATATATATATATATATATATGGTGGAGTAACTCAACGGGACAGGCAGCATCTCTGGAGCGAAGGAATGGGTGATGTTTCAGGTCGAGATGTCTGAAGATGGGTCTCGATCCGAAACGTCTCCAGTTCCTTTTCTCCAGAGTTGCTGCCTGTCCCACTGAGTTACTCCGGCATTTTGTGTCTACCTTATATGTGTGTGTGTGTGTGTGTGTGTGTGTGTGTGTGTGTGTGTGTGTGTGTGTGTGTGTGCGTGCGTGCGTGTGTGTGCGTGCGTATGTATGTATATCTAGGAAAGAACTGCAGATGCTGGTTTAAATCAAAGGTAGACACAAAATGGTGGAGTAACTCAGCGGAACAGGCAGCATCTCTGGAGAGAAGGAATGGGTGACGTTTCAGGTCGAGATGTCTGAAGATGGGTCTTGACCCGAAACGTCACCCGTTCCTTTTCTCCAGAGTTGCTGCCTGTCCCACTGAGTTACTCCGGCATTTTGTGTCTACCTTATATGTGTGTGTGTGTGTGTGTGTGTGTGTGTGTGCGTGTGTGTGTGTGTGTGTGCGTGCGTGCGTGCGTCTCTAGGAGCGACTCCAGCATTTTGTGCCTATCTTACATATCCTTCCTGTAATGTGGTGACCAGAACTGCACATATTTTGAATTAGAACCGAGACAGGGAGAGTGGGGTTGAGTGGATCAACCATGATCTGAGTTATTGGTAGGAAGGAACTGCAGATGTTGGTTTAAACCACAGATTTAGATAATAATAAAGATCTGAAGAAAGGTCTCGTCCCATTCCTTCCCTCCAGAGACGCTGAGTTACTCCAGTGCTGAGTTACTCCAGCATCTTGTGCCCATCTTAGTTAATGGTTCAAGGGATCAATTGGCTTCCCCCTTCTCCTGTTTCTCGTCATAGAGTCGTAGAATGATAGTGTGAAAACAGGCCCTTCGGCCCAACTTGCCCACAACAGTCAACATGTCCCAGCCACACTGGTCCCACCTGCCCGGGTTTGGTCCATATCCCTCCAACCTGTCCTATCCATGTACCAGTCTAACTTCTTCTTAAACATTGGGATAGTCCCAGCCTCAACCACCCCCTCTGGCAGCTTGTTCCATACACACACCACCCTTTACGTGAAAAGGTTGCCCCTCAGATTCCTATTAAATCTTTTCCCCTTCACCTTGAACCTATGTCCTCTGGTCCTGTGGTCCTCAATTCCCTGACTCTGGGCGAAACTATGTGCATCATGTCCTAAAATTGCAGGTAAGGCAGCATCTATGGGGAGAGAAACACCGAGGTCATCGACCTACATGATAACTCTGTCTCACTCTATACCATACTGCCTGAACAGCTCAGTATCACCAGAAGACAGACACAAAATGCTGGAGTATCTCAGTGGGACAGGCAGCATCTCTGGATAGAAGGAATGGGTCTTTTTGTGTCTATCTTCAGTTTAAACCAACATCTGCAGTTCCTTCCCACTCAATATCACCAGTGCTTTGCTGCAATATTGCACCATTGAGTGATATTTGCTAATCCCCACTTTAGGCACACATGGCATGAAACAAAAAGAAGTTGTTTAAAAAGAGGTTTAGGAGCTAGACATTACAACCAGGGTCATTGTACATATGACTCACATCTGAAAGAGATTGGAAAAGAACCAATGCAAAAGAGTGCAGATGCGAGCGCTGTCTGTTAAGTTAGTTTAATATCATCTGCAGTAATAATAGAGGTACTAAAGGTGCCCTTTAGAGAGACTGGTCCGGTTGCTACTCCTATTAGCTATCAGAAACCCCTACCTTATAATGGCTGTGCGCAGGGTAATAGGAATGGCCTAACTGCAATGTCTCTTTACTTGCTAAAACAAAAAGACAAAGTGCTGGAGTAACTCAGCGGGTCAGGCAACTCTGGAGAACATGGACAGGCGATGTGTCGGGTCGGGACCTTTTTTCAGACCTCCTGATCCGAAACGATGTCTATCCATAGATGGACACAAGTCTGAAGAAGGGTCTCGACCCGAAACATCACCCATCCCTTCTCACCAGTGATGCTGCCTGGCCCGCTGAGCAACTCCAGCTTTTTTGTGTCAATCTTCGGTTTAAACCAGCGTCTGCAGTTCCTTCTTACACACAACGTCTATCCATGTACTCAGGAGATGCTGCCTGACCCACTGAGTTACTCCAGCACTCTGTGTCTTTTTTGTGTGCACCAGCCTTTTAGGTTCCTTGTGTGTCTCTCTCGTTACTGGCCGTTGTGCTGATAAGAGCAGCACACATGACAAATTGTCACTTTGGGGAGCGACCGGAACCTGTAGATAAAATAGTGTGTCACAAAATTAATCACTACCGTTAAAAACAAGGAGAGGAGATGATTACCATTGAAAGTGGGAGATGGGCCAGAAAGGAGTAGTTTTACTTTCAAAGTTGTTCAGTGATTTGTGGCAATAAAATACTTAGCGTCGGCAAGATAATCTTATCTTTCCTCATTAATTCCAGTTCAATAAGCTGCAATTTATTAAATCATTTCTCGGCAGGGAGTGTTGCAGAAGGCTCTGGGTATGACACACTGCTATTACACTTAAAGCCTTGTAGTGGTTTGCCACTAATCTATATTTGAATCAGAACAAAATGTCTTCCGTGTAGAGTGTGGTCACAAGAAAACTTCATTGCGAGCATATTTGATATGTTGTATTACCTCAAACTACGAAGATAGCAAGGGAAACAGAGATTAAAATATAGCTTGGTAAACATCCAAGTATTTTTACATGCCACCAAAGGGAGGTATTGATGAACGCATAATAATATGTAAGCATCGTGCCTGGATCGGGTCATTTCTACATTGCCAGGCATGGCACGGGAATTGTGGAATTGTTTTTCCTTGAAGATAGACACAAAATGCCGGAGGGACAGGGAGCATTAGATAGATAGAATGGGTGACGCTTTGGGTCGAGACTCTTCTTTAGACTGAGATTCAGGGGAGAGGGAGAACACAGAGATAAGGAAGGGGAAAGTGCCCAAATGAGACATCGAAAGAGATGTAGGGTCAAGGAAAATGTAGAATCGATCACTAGTAGCTGGGAGAAAGTGACAACAGAGCAAACAGAGATAAAATATAATCAGGGAGAGAGCCAGACTGGTCCGAGGACTGGGGGGGGGGGGGGGGGGGGGGTGGAGAGAGAGAGGGAAAGTAAGGGTTACTTGAAGTTAGAGAAGTCAATGTTCATATCGCTGGGGTGTAAGCTGCCCAAGCGAAAAACGAGGTGCTGGTCCTCCAATTTGTGCTGGGCCTCACTCTGACAGTCTTTTCCTTGAATATCCATAATGTGCTACAGAATGTTAAAATTAATGCAATTCCATTAAAATGGGGATTCTCTATTTTAAGTAACGCACAGTTACTTCCATTTAATTCCTTTTATTTTCTCTTGGAATGTATAAGATACTGAAATTGCTGGGGTTTTTTTGCATAGTCACGTGAGCGGGCAGAGAATGGAGGGACATGGATAATGTGCAGGTAGATAAGTGTTGGTCTTGGCATCATGTTCGGCACAGGCATTGTGGGCCGAAGGGCTTGTTCCTGTCCTATTCTAAGCAGAAACAAGGAAGTGCAGATGCTGGTTTGCACAAAAGGAGACCAAGTGCTGGAGTAACTCAGCAAGTCGGACAGCGTCTCCGGAGAACATGGATAGTGTTCTATGTTCCCTCCTTGTATACCCTGTGGAAGAAGGGTCTCGACCCGAAACGTCGGCCATTCCTTCTCTCCTGAGATGCTGCCTGACCCGCTGAGTTACTCCAGCTTTTTGTGATACCTTCGAGGAGTACAGTCCTCTGTGACCAGGGTTTTGCTCGACATAGCCCAAAATTTCAACTTAGCTTTTGATTGCAAAACTAAAATCCAACTAATGGTTGAAATCACGTACAGGTCTGGAGAGGGGTCTCGAGCCGAAATGCCATCCATTCCTTCTCTCCAGAGATGCTGCCTGTCCCGCTGAGTGACTTCAGCATTTTGTGTCCATCTTAAGTCATTCTCCAATTTACTTTCCAACTGCAAACAAAATGGCAGCTAAAAGTTTGAAACTTTGCACCAAGGAAGTGTACAATTTAAAATTTTGCTCAGAGAGAACTATTGTATTTGCAAAGAGTCATACAGCACGGTTTGAGGCCCATCGGCCCATTTCGTCCATGCCGACTAAGATGGTCCCATTTACCTGTGGTTGGCCCATACCCTCAAAATCTAGTTGAAGACAGAGTAATTGCTGTTCAGGCTGCCTGAATGTGCTTGTTGCAGGAGAGACATAAAAGATTGAAGATGCTGGAATCTAGAGCCAAAAAACAAACTGCTGGAGTAGCTCAATGGGTCAGGCAGCATCAGTGGACGGCAGACATTTTGGGTCAAAACCCTTCCTCAGGACTGAAAATATGGAGGGGAGATAGCTGATGCTTTTTACTAGTCTGGTTACTGGGATGCAAAATTCAGGCAAAGAGTTTAATGGTGCCATTTTAATCTTTTCAAACTTTAAAAGTTATCTCCTATATCACCAAGCCGAGAAAAGGCAGGAAGAAGTGGGAGTTCACTGTAATACCTTGTTCAGTAGCACTGCCTACACAGAACAGGAATGTGAAATATAAATGAGAAACATTGATATCTCTGGTATCTAACTTTTCAAAATCTCAATAAAAATAGCATTAGCAGGAACTCACTAATTAACAGCACCAGTAGGCAACTAAATAGATTAAACTTGGAGTTTGCAAAGCATATATATTTAAACCAGCTGGTTGCTGAATAATAATTGAACACGTCCTTTGTACTGAGAGTATAAATTTCCAATTTAAATATCACGGAAAGTGCCAAAAACATTTTGCAGGCGGACTGGTAACGGCATCAATAATTGACAAATAGGCTGATAAATAATTAGTAGATCATTCATCAGGCACCAGATGTACGGTTCATGAAATTGTGACCAGGTTGTCAATTAATCCACTCAAGTTAGATCATTTGATCCTCCTCAGTACGGCGGACGTTGTTTTAGTTACTTTCTCGGAAAACGTAATCATTGAGACTCACCAGCATCTCACCAGAACATGGATAGGCGATGTTTCGGGTCGGGATCTGAAGACGGGTCCTGACTCGAAACGTTGGCTGTCCATGTTGTCCCCAGATGTTGCCGGAACAACAGCAGGGCTACTCCAGCGCTCTGTGTCATCTTCTACAAGTTTAGGCGGTAACATTTCTGGTGAACAATTGGAAGCAGATAGTGATGGCAGAAGACCCTGTCTTCTGGCACGGTCAGAATGTTGTCGACCACAAAGTCTTACTCTAGGACTCGAGCACATCCTAGCTGACCCTCCAATGTAGTAACAAAGGAACAATAGCAGTGACACAGATCCTTTTAGTTATGAAACCAAAGTCCAATGTGCCCTGATGGTTAATCATAAGACCATGGTAGTGGTAGTGTGGAGCACCGGAAGTGACTGCGCCTTGCCACTGCGGTTCACCGGCAGTCTGTCTGCCTATTGTTAGCGTTTAGATGTATGTAATGACCTATTTTTAGCTGTGTATATGTGGGGGGTGGGGGGTGGGTGGGGGAAACCTTTTTTAAAAATCTCTTCCTCAACGGAGATGTGACCTTTTTCCGTGTCATATCTCCGTTCGCGCTACGGCCTAACACCGTGGAGTTGGCGGCCTCCAGCTGGGATCGACCTTGAAGGCTCCGGTCGCAGGGCCTGGACTCACCATCTCCACCTTCGGCCGCGGGCCCTGTGGACCGCAACATCAGGAGCTCGTAGGTCCCTGGCTGGCGGCCGGCTTTCGGGAGCTCCAGCCGTAGCAGCTTCGACCGCCCCGAATCATGAGGCTCGATCGACCCGCTCGCAGGACGCTCGTCGCCCTGCGTGGCTTGGCCATCGCCCGGTGGGGGCTCAGGACCTTCATCGGCCAGCTCGGCTCAGCCCTGGGACCTTCCATCGCCCGGCGGGGGCTTCAAAAGTCGGGAGCCTCGATCGCCTCAAAGCAGCAGTTTGACTGCCTGACCGCAGGAGAAGAACAGAGGAGGATAAAAGACTTTTCTTTGCCTTCCATCACAGTGAGGGTGTGCCTGGAGGAATCACTGTGATGGTTGTCTGTGTTAAACTATATAATTGTGTGTCTTGTGCTCTTTATTGTTTATGACTGAATGGTAACGACAATTTCATTCAAATCTATTTTTGAATGACAATAAAAGCAATTTGAATTTGAATGGTAGTAGGGTAAATACAGAGTTTTGTTTTTTTAAAAAGGGGCAGCATGGTGGCGCAGCGGTAGAATTGCTGCCCTACAGCGCCGGAGACCCGGGTTCTATCCTGACTATGGCTGCTGTGTGCATGGAGTTTGTATGTTCGCCTCGTGACCGCAAGGGTTTGCTCCGGGTGCTCCGGTTTCCACACTTCAAAGGCATACATGTTTGTAGGTTAATTGGCGTACGGGGTGATCGTGGATTGGCACGGACTCGGTGGCAAAGGGCCTGTTTCCGTACTGTCTCTCTAAAACTTGAGGAAGGATATTCTTGCTATTGAGGGCGTGCAGCGTAGGTTTACTAGGTTAATTCCCGGAATGGCGGGACTGTCATATGTTGAAAGACTGGAACGACTAGGCTTGTAAGGATGAGAGGGGATCTTATCGAAACGTATAAGATTATTAAGGGGTTGGACACGTTAGAGGCAGGAAACATGTTCCCAATGTTGGGGGAGTCCAGAACAAGGGGCCACAGTATAAGAATAAAGGGTAGGCCATTTAGAACTGAGATGAGGAAAAACTTTTTCAGTCAGAGAGTTGTGAATCTATGGAATTCTCTGCCTCAGAAGGCAGTGGAGGCCAATTCTCTGAATGCCTTCAAGAGAGAGCTGGATAGAGCTCTTAAGGATAGCGGAGTCAGGGGGTATGGGGAGAAGGCAGGAACGGGGTACTGATTGAGAATGATCAGCCATGATCACATTGAATGGCGGTGCTGGCTCGAAGGGCCGAATGGCCTCCTCCTGTACCTATTGTCTATTGTCTAAACTGAAACTAAGTATACCTTGTGGTGTCGGGAGTAAATACAGTCTACTCTTGGTCTCCCAGCCCAGTTCTTCAATTAATATTATTAAAGCAATTCAACCAGTGGTTTATTTAACATCTGTTGGGAACCCAGCCACCACTCTTCCCTGCGTTTAAATACTTTTAAAAATACTTCACCGATTGTGAAAGCAAAGTGGAGCGTAAAAATCATTATGTAAATGTAAGCTCTGCGATCAAACATCCTGTTTTTCAAACTGAACATCTGCGGTTTGGAGCATGGAAGCCGACGGCACAAGGTTTCACAAGCTTGAAGACCTCCAAAGTTTGAAAAGTAAAAGTACGTGATGCAAGGGAGAGGACAGGGGGGAAGGAAACTCACCAGCGCTCAGCCGAGAAGGAACTGAGGCGGAACCTTCCCATTACTTTGTAAAAAGTTGCGCAACATGTCAGAATCCGGCAAGCCACAGAAAGCTGCAGTAGCCTGTCTCCAAAGCAACATGCAAAAATATGTTAAAAAATAAATAAAACTGGCATTGAACCCAGAGCGCAGCCAAATGCTAAAGGTTAGCCATCGGACTGCTACTGCAATATTTGTCCTTCAGTTCAGCGAGCACAGTCAATATCTTCTTTCAGTAACGTTAAACAGTTGGGCTTGTTTGTGTTATAAAAAAGTTTGTAACAAACTGTTCAATGTTAGTCTGGCTTTCCAACTGCCAGACATGATATTAGCATTCTGAGGCAATTTGCTCTAGTGCCTTTTTTTCTTTCCGCGTTCTATTTTGTAACTCATTCAATTTACAAGTGTGGAAACAAGGAACTGCAGATAGGATCATACAGTCATCGAGCCACACAGCTCCTTCAGCCCAACTTGCCCACACCGACCAACAGGGGCCCATCTACACTAGTCCCACCTGCCTGCGTTAGGCCCATGTCCCTCTAGACCTGTCCTTTATACGTACCTGTCCAATCACTTCTTCAACGTTGCGATAGTCCCAGCCTCAACTACCTCCTCCGGCAGCTCGTTCCATACACCCACCGCCCTTTGTGTGAAAACGTTACCCCTCAGGTTCCTATCAAATCTCTCCCCCTTCACCTTAAAGCTATGACCTCTGGTTCACAAAACAAGATGCTGGTTTACAAAACAAAAACAATGATACCATTTTATGCCTGAGGAATATTAGTTGATGCTGGTTGTCAGATTCATATGACTGGGGAAGGCAATTGTAGCTTGTTATGTGGGTTAACGGTCCATTCAAGTTTTTATGTCTGATGAAGGGTCCTAATCCGAATCGTCACCTGTCCACGTTCACCAGATATGTTGCCTGACTCGCTGAGTTACTCCAGAACTTTGTGTCTTTCCGTGAGAAATGGATCTCTTAGTGTGGGAATTCTGTCAATGAATAAAAGGTCTGACATGGATTTTTTTTATTTATTGTGTGCTTTACAGTTAGTGATGAAGTTAATAAAGTCCACGAGTTCTGCATGGGTGCAGGAAGTTGCCAGCTGCAGTCGTCAATGCAGCAGAGATGGAGTTGGGGGATAGACATAAGGCCAGCGTACGGCTGGAAGGGGGACTATTGGGCGTACCCATAGGGTTGCCAACTTCCTCACTCCCAAGGTGACCTCACCGCCCCGCGCCCCACGTGACCTCACCCAGCCAGCGGCCACGTGCTCCCGCTCCACCAATGGCGGCCGCCCAGGCCGGGAGGCGGGTTGCTATGCAACCTCCGTGAGGCGGCGCCCGGGCCTACTGTACGGTGTAGGAAAAAATACTTCAGAAGCTGATTAAAATCGAAGGTAGACACAAAAAGCTGGAGTAACTCAGCGGGCCATGCAGCATCTTGAGTTTCGGGTCGAGACCCTGAAGAGTCGAGTCTGAAGAAGGGTCTCGACCCGAAACGTCACCCATTCCTTCTCTCCCGAGATGCTGCCTGAGCCGCTGAGTTACTCCAGCTTTTTGTGTCTATCTTCGGTTTAAACCAGCATTTGCAGTTCCTTGCTTACACAACAATATCCCTGCTCGGACTGTGTGTTGGTGAGCCACTGCACCTCTGCTGGCAGTCTACAGTGACTTCCCATCTCGCGCTCCACCTAGCACTGGGCAAAACATTAAAGACTAGTTGCAGAACCAAGGAGCAAGAGGAGGTAACTTGACGAGAGAGAGTAAACAAGACCAGTTAACTCGATGAGAGTATTTCAATGCACAGCAGACTGTCCAGGATATGAAATGCAACATATTCTTTCAACCAACATTTCTGAATCTCTCCAACTTCTCCTTCCACTTCTCCCACTGCCTCCAAGTCAAAGGTGCAGCCATGGGACCCATCTCTGCCTGATGCTTTGTAGGGCACGTAGGGTTGCCAACTGTTCCGTATTAGCCGGGACATCCCGTACTTTGGGCTAAATTGGGAGAAACGTCACCCATTCCTTCTCTCCGGAGATGCTGCCTGTGTCCCGCTGAGATACACCCATTCCTTCTCTCCAGAGGTGCTGCCTGTCCCGCTGAGTTACACCAGCCTTTTTGCGTCTACCTTCAGGGATATTGACGTCTCACGCTGTGACTAGCTGAGCCGAGTATTCTGCAGCGTTCACACTGTCATGTCAGCTTTCCAAGTCGTCCTCATTGCTGCTCAGATTTAATTATGGAAAATATCTGATCTAATATTTCACTCAAGTCAATGCAATTATTTTTAATCCTTATCGATCGTGGTAGAATGTGAGGGAAGACTCCGTATTTAATTGCATAATCAATTGGGAAATGCATTTTGTACGGGGCACCTGGGAGAGCTGCTGCCTCACAGTGCTGGAGGTCTGAGTTTGTTCCTGACCTCCGGGTGCTATCTGTGTGGGGTTGGCTTGTTCTTTTTGTGACTGCGTGGGTTTAATCCGGGTGTTCCGGTTGCCTCCCACGTCCCCCCCAAGACATAGAAACATAGAAAATAGGTGCAGGAGGAGGCCATTCAGCCCTTCGAGCCAGCACCGCCATTCAATATGATCATGGCTGATCATCCAAAATCAGTACCCCGTTCCTGCTTTTCCCCCCACATCCCTTGATTCCGTTAGCCCTAAGAGCTAAATCTAAATCGCTCTTGAAAAAATCCAGTGAATTTGGCCTCCACTGCCTTCTGTGGCAGAGAATTCACTGGAGTTTAGAAGGAAGAGAGGGGATCTTATAGAAACATATAAAATTATAAAAGGACTGGACAAGCTGGATGCAGGAAAAATATTCCCAATGTTGGGCGAGTCCAGAACCAGGGGTCACAGTCTTAGAATAAAGGGGAGGCCATTTAAAACTGAGGTGAGAAAAAACTTTTTCACCCAGAGGGTTGTGAATTTGTGGAATTCTCTGCCAAAGAGGGCAGTGGAAGCCAAATCACTGGATGGATTTAAGAGAGAGTTAGATAGAGCTCTAGGGGCTAGTGGAATCAAGGGATATGGGGAGAGGGCAGGCACGGGGTATTGATTGGGGACGATCAGCCATGATCACAGTGAATGACGGTGCTGGCTCGAAGGGCCGACTGGCCTCCTCCTGCACCTATTTTCTATGTTTCTATGTTTCTAGAATTCTCTGGTTGAAAACGTTTTTCCTCATCGGGCGGCACGGTAGCGCAGCGGTAGAGTTGCTGCTTTACAGCGAATGCAGCGCCGGAGACACAGGTTCGATCCTGACTACGGGTGCTGCACTGTAAGGAGTTTGTACGTTCTCCCCGTGACCTGCGTGGGTTTTCTCCGAGATCTTCGGTTTCCTCCCACACTCCAAAGACGTACAGGTATGTAGGTTAATTGGCTGGGTAAATGTAAAAATTGTCCCTAGTGGGTGTAGGATAGTGTTGATGTACGGGGATCACTGGGCGGCACGGACTTGGAGGGCCGAAAAGGCCTGTTTCCGGCTGTAGATATATGATATGATATGATGATATGATATCTCAGTCATACGGGTAACATACGGGCTGGTAGGCTCATTGGCCTGTGTAAATTATTCCCTAATGAGTAAGGTGTGGATTCAAAAGTGGGATCACGCAGAATTAATGTGAACGGGTGATGGATGGTCAGCGTGGACTCGGTGGGACGAGCTCAACGCGCAAGAAAACAGCAGGAGGCCACTTGGCTCAAGATCTTCTGCTATTTAACATGATCCTGGCTAATCTGCCCCAGGCCACAACTCCTTTCTTGTGGCACTTTCCCATTGTCCTGGATTTCCTTTACTTTTTAACATGAACCTACCCCCTTTTTTTAAAACCCCTGTGATCTAAACTCAATAACTTTCCAAGCTAGAGATGTCCAGAGATTCACCACCCTTGACAAGAAGAAATTATTTCCCACCACAGTTTTAATGAGCTCCCCAATAGCAATTTTAGATGTTCTCGTCATTATGTCTCATAGAGTCATGGACAACAGACAATAGGTGCAGGAGGCCATTCGGCCCTTCGAGCCAGCACCACCATTCAATGTGATCATGGCTGATCATTCTCAATCAGTACCCCGTTCCTGCCTTCTCCCCATACCCCCTGACTCCGCTATCCTTAAGAGCTCTATCTAGCTCTCTCTTGAATGCATTCAGAGAATTGGCCTCCACTACCTTCTGAAGCCGAGAATTCCACAGATTCACAACTCTCTGACCGAAAAAGTTTTTCCTCATCTCCGTTCTAAATGGCCTACCCCTTATTCTTAAACTGTTATACAGTGTGGAAAGAGACCCTTCAGCCCAACTTGCCCATGCCAACTTACATGCCCCTTCTACTCCAGTCCCACCTGCCTACGCTTAGAAACATAGAAACATAGAAAATAGGTGCAGGAGTAGGCCATTCGGCCCTTCGAGCCTGCTCTGCCATTCAATATGATCATGGCTGATCATCCAGCTCAGTAGCCTGTACCTGCCTTCTCTCCATACCCCCTGATCCCTTTAGCAAAAAGGGCCACATCTAACTCCCTCTTAAATATAGCCAATGAACTGGCCTCAACTACCTTCTGTGGCAGAGAATTCCACAGACTCACCACTCTCTGTGTGAAGAAATGTTTTCTCATCTCGGTCCTAAAAGACTTCCCCCTTATCCTTAAGCTGTGACCCCTGGTTCTGGACTCCCCCAACATCGGGAACAATCTTCCCGCATCTAGCCTCTCCAACCCCTTAAGAATTTTATATGTTTCTATAAGATCCCCCCTCAGTCTTCTAAATTCCAGCGAGTACAAGCCCAGTCTATCCAGTCTTTCCTCATATGCAAGTCCCGCCATCCCAGGGATCAATCTGGTGAACCTTCTCTGTACTCCCTCTAAGTCCTTGCGCCCACCCACAATCAGCGCCCACCCACAACTTGGCCCATAACCCTGTCAACCCATCCTATCCATGTACCTGTCCAAATACCTCTTACACATTATGATAGTACACGCCTCAACGACCTCCTCCGACAACTCGTTCTATATACCCACCAGGCTTTGTGTAAAAAAGTTACTCCTCAGAGAATATTAAATCTTCACCCCACCGCCTTCGCCTTAAACCGATGCCCTCTGGTTCTCGATTTCCCTACTCTAGGCAAAAGACTGTGCATTTACCAGATCTATTCCTCTCATAATCTTTTATATCTCTTTTAGACCACCCCTCATCCTCCTGCGCTCTCAGGAATAAACTCCTAGCCTGCTCAACCTCTCTGTTCAAGCTCAGGCCTTCGAGTCCTGGCAACATCCTCGTAAATCTAAATCTAAATCTCCTACAGGAAGGATTTAGAACGGAGATGAGGAAGAACTTTTTCAGTCAGAGAGTGGTGAAGGTGTGGAATTCTCTGCCTCAGAAGGCAGTGGAGGCCAGTTCGTTGGATGCTTTCAAGAGAGAGCTGGATAGAGCTCTTAAGGATAGCGGAGTGAGGGGGTATGGGGAGAAGGCAGGAACGGGGTACTGATTGAGAGTGATCAGCCATGATCGCATTGAATGGCGGTGCTGGCTCGAAGGGCTGAATGGCCTACTCCTGCACCTATTGTCTATTGTCTATATTGATTCATGATTCAGAGAAAAGTATTGCGCACAAAAGAACCATAGAGTGAAAGGCAAAAGCTTCTGATGCATTATCCCAAGATGTTGCTTCAAGGAACAAATTGTGTTGTTGCAATAACATTAAACCTGGGTAGTTTTCTTGTTAAAACATTTAAAAACTTGGTTAAATCACAATGCCAGAGGCAATCTTGGCAGTGGATTGGCTTATTCACATGCAGTGCCTGTGGTGAAATTTAACTGCTGCAACCTTATCTAAAAGTACATAAACCCATTTTTTTTTTTTGGTTTGCATGTGCAATTTAAAAATATCAGCATCGTTAAAACGTGCTTGTCTGAGCCTGCTGAAGAATGATTTAGTCAAAATTCACATCTTGCACTGATTACACAGACATTATCAAAATAACTGCAGCCATTACAGAAATTATAAATGAAAACGCTATTTTTAATTACTTTGCTGAACACAAGTGCTCATTCATCTCACAAAATATGTACATTGCAAAACAACCTCGGACCACATCAGCGCCCACCCACAACCTGGGCTTGTTTTTGTAAGGTATTGACAACAGTGCGTCAGGCAATGAACTGGAGATAGCTGGACTTATGACAGTCAACTGCACCTCAAGCAACCTACTCAGAAAACAGAGACCGTTCAAAGAGAAGACACCAACAGAACTTGGTTTAAACTAGTTAGCTCTCCTTCTAGGTAGCTAGGTAGCCCTCCACAACCTCAATAGTTAATAGACAATAAGCTTTGGCTTCTGTCTACACCTTTTTTTTTTCCGGTCAGAAGATATCATCTGTGATTATATTGTTTTATTTTGAGACAATGATTTTGCACTATATAACTTTCACAACTGTATGGTCAATCTGTTGTATTGTATTGATCGGAAAATAAATAAATACATTTTTAAAAAAGAAGACACTAAGTGGTGGAATAAAATAGGGCGCAGCGGTAGAGTTGCTGCCTTACAGCGTCAGAGACCTGGGTTCGATCCTGACTACGGGTACTGCCTGTACAGAGTTCAGAAGATCATAAGATCATAAGTGGTCTGAGCAGAATTTGGCTCATCAAGTCTACTCCACCATTCAATCATGGCTGATCTATCTCTCCGAACCCCATTCTCCTGCCTTCTCTCCATAACCTCTGGCACCTGTACTAATCAAAAATCTAAATCTCTGCCTCAAAGAATATCCACTGACTTGGCCTCCACAGCCTTCTGTGGCAAAGAATTCCACAGATTCACCACCCTCTGACTAAAGAAATTCCTCCTCATCTCCTTCCTAAAAGACCGTCCTTTAATTCTGAGGCTATGACCTCTAGTCCTAGACTCTCCCACTAGTGGAAACATCCTCTCCACATCCACTCTATCCCTTGTAAAACTTGTTATCCCGTGACCTGCGTGGGTTTTCTCCGGGTGCTCTGGTTTCCCCCCACATTCCAAAGACGGCTGAGGAGAGAGGTCAATGGCACCATTCTTGATCATGTTTAATCACGTAAATTTCCCCGGTGTGGGACGAATAAAGGAATATATTATTATTATTATTATTATCACCTATTACCTGCAGGCAATGTTTAAATGTAATAGGCAAACTACCAGCTCGGCTGTGTTGAACAGGAGTGACTCACTTGCCTCACTCATTAACATTGTGTCTTTGTGTTCAAGAATTTATATTTCATAGTCAGTCTTACAGTGTGGAAACAGGCCCTTCGGCCCAACTTGCCCATGCAGACCAACATGTCCCATCTACACTAGTCCCACCTGCCTGCGTTTGGCCCATATCCCTCTAAACCTATCCATGCATTCAAGTATTTATATTTCATAGAGTCAGTCTTACAGTGTGGAAACAGGCCCTTCGGCCCAACTTGCCCATGCCGACCAACATGTCCGATCTACACTAGAACCATATGCCTGTGTTTGGTCCATATCCCTCTAAACATATCCATGCACTCGCCTAAATGTTTCTTAAACATTGCCTAAAAGATTTTTGTTTCTTAAACGATTATCTTTATTTCTCAAAAGATAATCTTGGAAAGAAGGAATAACTTCATTTCCCCCACTGTGGCTCACCAATATTGTCCAACCCTTGTACATCACTCTCCACCTTTCAGTTTTAGTTTAGTTTAGAGATACAGCGAGGAAGCAGGCCCTTCGGCCCACCGTGTACGCACCAACCAGTGATCCCTGCACACCTACACACACTGGGGAGAAGTTTACAACTTACCGACGCCAATTGACCTACTAACCTGTACGTCTTTGGAGTGTGGGAGGAAACCGGAGATCCCAGAGAAAACCCACGCAGATCATGGGGAGAACGTACTGTATAAACTCCATACACACAGCACCCGTAGTCAGGATCAAACCCAGGTCATTGGCGCTGTAAGGCAGCAACTCTACCGCTGTGTCACCGTGCCACACATCTTTCTCCAGTCCCATTCTCTAGTTCTTTTTGTGACTAAAATTGCATCCATCCACACAATGAAGTAGTAAGTGCAAAGAAGGGTCCGCACCCAAGACGCCAACGATCCATTTTCTCGAGGGATGCTGCCTGACCCTCTTGAGTTACTCCAGCATGTTGTGTCTATCCAACCTTACAATGATACTCACAGGAGGAAACAATCTATCACTATTTGTGCCATTGTAATCTCACACATCACTATGAAACCATCCACGTTATTTTATCTTATTGAAAAGCCCTATCTTTTTAAGTCTTTTTTTTTACAACAGCAACTCCTCAAGGATTGTAACAAATGTAGTGGCCACTTTACTACACATTGCCCATTCTTTTCATTTGCTTGCATTAGGATGGTTAAATTCAAAATCCGATTTACGGCCCCAGATGTTGAACAAGAACAACAATATTTCTTTGCTTTTTGTACCTACAGCCTCCAAAAACAGTCTCATTCATTCTGCCTACCTCTCTGTTGTTTCATCTGCATGTGCTGTGTCTTCACGGAGGGCGGCACGGTGGCGCAGCGGTAGAGTTGCTGCCTTACAGCGAATGCAGCGCCAGAGACTCAGGTTCGATCCTGACTACAGGCGCCGTCTGTACGGAGTTTGTACGTTCTCCCCGTGACCTGCGTGGGTTTTCTCCGACATCTTCGGTTTCCTCCCACACTCCAAAAGACGTACAGGTATGTAGGTTAATTGACTGGGTAAATGTAAAAATTGTCCCTAGTGTGTGTAGGATAGTGTTAGTGTGCGGGGATCGCTGGGCGGCGCGGACCCAGTGGGCCGAAAGGCCTGTTTCCGCGCTGTATCTCTAAATCTAAAATCTAACAATCTAAACTCTTCAATTTTGTAGGAAAGAACTGCAGATGCTGGTTAAAATCGAAGGTAGACACAAAATGCTGGAGTAACTCAGCGGGTCAGGCAGCATCTCTGGAGAGAAGGAATGGGTGACGTTTCGGGTCGAGACCCTTCTTCAGACAGACAGACCCTTCTTCAATTTTGTAGTTGACTTACAGCCTACAATTTGAAGTGTACTTTCTTTCCTTATTTTAACACCTGAATTCCACAATGTAGTTGTTTAAATAAAAATACTGAACTGCATTTGGACAGGTATATGATTAGGAAAGGTTTAGAGGGATATAGGCTAAATATGGGCAAGTGGAGTATTTTGGTCGGCATTGGCAATAGACAATAGGTGCAGGAGGAGGCCATTTGGCTCTTCGAGCCAGCACCGCCATTCAATGTGATCATGGCTGATCATTCTCAATCAGTACCCCGTTCCTGCCTTCTCCCCATACCCCCTGACTCCGCTATCCTTAAGAGCTCTATCTAGCTCTCTCTTGAATGCATTCAGAGAATTGGCCTCCACTGCCTTCTGAGGCAGAGAATTCCACAGATTCACAACTCTCTGACTGAAAATGTTTTTCCTCATCTCAGTTTTAAATGGCCTACCCCTTATTCTTAAACTGTGGCCCCTTGTTCTGGACTCCCCTAACATTGGGAACATGTTTCCTGCCTCTATCGTGTCCAACCCCTTAATAATCTTATACGTATCGATAAGATCTCCTCTCATCCTTCTAAAAGTTGGGCCGACGGACGTGTTTCTATGCTGTAGGACTCTAATTTGTAGGTCCTGATCATTGTGCACTGCTTTACTAAAGTCTTTCAAAGACAATAATGCTGTTACTCCATCCATTCTTACTGCCAGCTGATTGTTCTTGATCTTAAATAGCACCCGTAACACTACTTTTCCACAAATAGTGCCCCTCACTAACATTTCCACAACAAATGGCTTTATACTCTTTTAACCTACTCTTGCATGGAAAAAAAATCAGCTCAATAGCTTACAAGCTCCTTACTTTCCACTGTGTGTAGGAAAGAACTGCAGATGTTGGTTTAAACCGAGGATAGACACAAAATGCTGGAGTAACTCAGCGGGACAGGCAGCATCTCCGGAGAGAAGGAATGGGTGACCCATTCCTTCTCTCCAGAGATGCTGCCTGGCCCGCTGAGTTACTCCTTACTTTCCAGTACGAGCAATGTTTCCAGTACTAGTAATGGTCCCAGCTCAACCTCGACTCCCCAATTTGTACAAATGTTTCCATTAAAAAACCTTAAAGTGCTGGGGTAACTCAGCAGGTCAGGCAGCATCTCTGGAGAACATGGATAGGTGATATTTCGGGTCTAGACCTTTCTTTAGACTGCATCTGCAGTTGCAAATCTGCACCAGCAGTTCCTTGTTTCTATATTTTTTTTAAATTGTGATTGTTATTTTATATCTTCACAAATACATATTTCAATGTACATCCACTTTTGGAATGTATTTGAGTAAAGTATTTTTCATTTCCAGAAAATATCTTCCATTTGCCAATATTCCTTCTACTTAATCTGGGAAGTTCCTTTCATTTTAGTTAAAATGTGTTTCTTTTTCCAATCATGACTCATGTGCCTGGTTCCCCATTACATCCTTAAATAATTAACACGACATCCGGAGGCTGCCACGAATCATTCGATCAGCTGAGAAGGTTGTTGGCTGCAACCTTCCCCCCTCATGGACGAACTGTACACTGTGAGGGCCAGGAAGCGAGCGGGCAAGATCATCTCTGACCCCTCTCACCCCGGCCACAAAATCTTTGAAGCACTTCCCTCTGGAAGGCGACTCCGGACTGTCAAAGCCGCCACAGCCAGACATAAAAACAGCTTTTTTTCCGTGAGTAGTAGCTCTACTCAATAACCAGAAGTCTGTAGCCTCTTTTGCTCTGGTTTATTTCATTCACATGTTCAAACAATAATGTTTTATTCTTAATGTTTTAATGTTTTATGCTTTATTCTTAATTGTTTACTGTATGTTTGTGATGTTACTTGCGTGCGGAGCACCAAGACACATCCCTTGTATGTGTACATACTTGGCCAATAAACTTATTCAATTCAATTAGTTTTAGCATCGCATCTTTTGAGATTAAAAAATCTGTTGTTAATTCACCCCCCCTCTCTCTCTCTCTCTCTCTCTCTCTCTCTCTCTCTCTCTCTCTCTCTCTCTCTCTCTCTCTCTCTCTCTCTCTCTCTCTCTCTCTCTCTCTCTCTCTCTCTCTCTCTCTCTCTCTCTCTCTCTCTCTCTCTCTCTCTCTCTCTCTCTCTCTCTATATATATATATATATATTATATATATATATATATATACACACACACATATACATACTAATATTTTTATATTCACAAATAGAAACCCATACAAATATATATACCCACACACACACAAACGCACACATCCTTGTATGTGTGTGTGTGTGTGTGAATGTGTATACATATCACATTATCCTGCATCAAAGCCTAAACATTCTAGACATTATAACAAGACTCTCAGATACTCCGGCCCAAATAATCGTCTGGGTGGAGCATATCAATAACAAATAGCAGTGGTCAATAACATATCAATATTAAAATTAGTACTATATCGTTTTTAGTGAAGCGAATCCAAATTGACCATTTATTATAGCAAGTGTGTAACTGTTCATTACTGATCCATATATCTGAGGCCGTTTTCTGGAGATCACTCTCATTTTGTTCAATATTTTAATCTATATTTTGAAATTGGCTAATTGACACACATCTTGTCAAATGATTATTAAAATAACAGATCTGTCCTCTGACAAATGATAGACCCCATTTAGACCAATGGACTGGAGCTGAGGTGGTTTGAGGTGGAACTTTTAAACTAATATAATCTCCATCTATAATAACGGAGATTATAATCTTCCTTGGAGATCACAATCTCGAGATTATAATCTCCAAGCAATAATCTCCATTGATTGCTTTTTTCATAGTACCTTAATTTTCTCTTTATTCTTTTTTAAAATCACTTTCCTCTGAAAATTATTCAACACCCTAACATCATTCCATTAGTAATAAAGTAATCTGATGATCCCTTATCGCTAATTTACTCACACAAAGAATCCACTCATCAAAACCCATAATAACTAGAAAATCTTCAGTATATCTGCCTCTCTCATCTGCTGCTCTGATGATAGTTCTCCCAGCATCTAAAATCACTCCTCATAACGCTAGATTTCCGGCCTGCTGTCGCTCAGACATGTTGATTGTATGGGACTGACACATTATTTCCAAAATTAGGTTTAAAAAAAAAGTAATTGAATTCTACCTCAAACTCTGCTTTCTTTGAAAATGTCATTCCTGAATGCTGCACCCTTTCCTACAAACACAAAATTCATTGTGTCATGCATGCTCTGTATAGTTAGGGACTCACATGGAATTATTTGGATGGAACCCAGTCACAACCCTCCTGTGAATTTCCATGGAAATTGTTTGCGTCATACTAAATGCTTTATGGATTGTCCACTTCTGATAAATGACAGGACAAAAGTCTAATGCTCACTTCAAAGGAAACAAGTAGTGGCGCAGCTGGTAGAGCTGCTGTCTCACAGCGCCAGATACCCGGGTTTGATCCTGACCATGGAGTGGAGGTTGTGTGGAGTTTGCACGTTTTCTCTGTGACCGTGTGAGCTTCCCCCAGAGGTGCTCCACTTTCTTCCCACGTCCCAACGATGCGTGGGTTTGTAGGGCAACTGACCGCTGTAAACTGCCCTTTTTGTGCACGGGGGCAGTTGAGAAAGTGGCCTTGAACCAATACGAACGGGCGACCAATGGACCCTCAGTGGACCCTATAGGCAGAAAGTGGAGGCCTGTTTCCATGCTGTATCGCTAAACTAAACCTATTGTTAGGAGCATTTCTTATTGGGTTCCGGAGAAGCAGGATTGCCTCCGTTATTTTCAAGAGTCCAGGATGTTTTATTGTCATATGTCCCAAAACAGAACAATTAAATTCTTATTTGCAGCTGCACAACAGACATGTAAACATGTTTCCTTTAACGCACTTACAGATAATCCTGCCTTGGGTCATTACACAACAATGCATCTGTCCCTCCCTTCCCCTCCCCCTTCCCAGTTCTCCCTCTATCTTCCTGTCTCCACCTATATCCTTCCTTTGTCCCGCCCCCCCTGACATCAGTCTGAAGAAGGGTCTCGACCCGAAACGTCGCCCATTCCTTCTCCCCTGAGATGCTGCCTGACCCGCTGAGTTACTCCAGCATTTTGTGAAATTAGTATTTTATTTAATGACCTCTGAATCACCGAGCAATTTTTCAGCAACAAAATGGCTTTGGGAGGCAAAAAAAACCAAATGTACTCTTAAAAAAAGGTGTTTCAAGTAGGTTGAGAATTTACTACAATGCCCACGTACTGGTAGCGCAACCCAATTTGCAATAAAACCTCCAGTCGAGTATGAAGCCAAGTTAGATGTACTTGGCCAAGAATGCTCCAAAGGGTGTTGTGAAGAGTACCAGGCATTATGCCAGGGGAGCTGTTCACAGGATAGATCAACACAGACGTAGAAGGAAACAAGCTTTCCCTATCTGTCTCATGCCGCAAGGTCAGATGCCGAAGGACGTAAACAGATCATTAGATATACACATTGCTCACCCATCATTACAAGAATGATTCCAGGAATGAGTGGGTTAGCATATGACGAGCTTTTGACAGCAGTGTCAAACTACACGCTGGAGTTTAGAAGGTTGAGGGGGGACCTCATTGAAACTTGCAGAATAATGAAAGGCCCAGATAGAGTGGATGCGGAAAGGATGTTTCCACTGGTGGGAGAGTCTAGGACCAGAGGTCGCAGCCTCAGAATTAATGGGCGCTCTTTTAGAAAGGAGGTGAGGAGGAACTTCTTTAGTCAGAGGGTAGTTAATCTGTGGAACTCATTGCCACAGAGGGCTGTGGAGGCCAAATCAGTGGAGATTTTTAAGGCAGAGATAGACAAATTCTTGATTAGAACGGGTGTCAAGGGTTATGGGGAGAAGGCAAGAAAATGGGATTAGGAGGCAGAGATCAGCCATGATTGAATGGCGGAGTAGACTCGATGGGCCGAATGGCCCAATTCTGCTTCTATACCTTGTGAGCTCTAAGCACCAGGACAGGGTTCACTCAAGGAAGCAGGAACAGATGCGAAAATAATAATTACATCACAACTTAAAGCAAATGGTGGCATTCATGTCTTGGCCCTGGCTCAGATGAACTCTATTTCTGGTCTCAATGACTTTCAAAACCTCGCACAAATTTCTGGCAATCAAAATAAAACTATCATCAGTTATGGTTTCCATGTAATATCCAGTACTTCATTTTTTTTTAAATCGCTGCTTAAGGGAGGAAATCTGGCTTCCTGACTAATGTGGCCGATACGTGACTTGGCACCCGCAGATTCGGGGAACAGAAGGTGACCATTAGGCCCGTGACTACAAACAGTTACTTCTTAAACAAATCCAGCTAGTCTTGGTTCCCCACATCATTATTTTCCTCCTGACTTTGTGTCTTCTGAATTTGAATATTATGCGCTATGCACCCAAGTTTAAGTCATTCATACACATTGAGATCACTCCATTGCACGCTTGCCTTCAGTCAAAAGAAAAAACCTTTCATTGCTAATCTCTGTTATCAATTTTCTGTCTAGGCTGTTTATTCCATGGTTAGTTTTGGTTGAGGGATACAGCCCGGAGACATGCCCGGAAGTCTGACGCTGTAAGGCAGCAACTCTACCGCTGCGCCACCGTGCCACCACAAAATCTTCAATGACTTGTGCATTATCTTCAATTTTATCAAAGTCTTTTAGGAAATCATTAGATACCAACTCTAACACATTACACACAAAATGCTGGAGTAACTCAGCAGGACAGGCAGCATCTCTGGATTGAAGGAATGGTCGATGTTTCGGGTCGACAGCATTTTGTGTCCATCTGTGGCGCAGCGGTAGAGTTGCTGCTTTACAGTGCTTGCAGCGCCAGAGACCCGGGTTCGATCCCGACTACGGGTGCTGTCTATACGGAGTTTGTACGTTCTCCCCGTGACCACTTGGGTTTTCTCCGAGATCTTCGGTTTCCTCCCTCACTCCAAAGACGTACAGGTTTGTAGGTTAATTGGCTTGGGTTTGTATACTTGCTATACGCGTAAATTGTCCCTAGTGGGTGTAGGATAGTGTTAATGTGCGGGGATCACTGGTCAGTGCGGACTCAGTGGGCCAAAGGGCCTGTTTCCGCGCTGTATCTCTAAACTAAACTAAACTTCGGTTTAAACCAGCATCTGCAGTTCCTTTCGACACAACTCTAACACATTACCTTCACAACTCCTCCTCCCCCTTATTTCTCTTGCAATCCACTTGTGAATTATTTTTTTGCTGCAACGCTACAACTGAAGCTCTTACCATTGGCAGTCCATTCCAACAATTTGGGTATTAAGAAACCGCTTACCGCAAAAAAATAAATTGTTGTGTTACTTCTGGTTTTCTTGCCAACTGACTTAATTCTACATCGCTGATTCATAACCCTTGTGTCAATGCGTACCTTGTCTCCATCAGCGTACCTTGATCGCATTGAATGGCGGTGCTGGCTCGAAGGGCTAAATGGCCTACTCCTGCACCTATTGTCTATTGTCTATTGTCTATTGTTCTTACACCCATTGTAATTTTAAATGCCGCTATTAGATACCCTCACAACTTCCTGATCCAAGACACCAGCTTCTACACTTTAGTTTGAGTTTAGTTTAGAGATACAGCGTGGGACCAGGCCCTTCGGCCCACCGAGTCCGCGCCGACCAGCGATCCCCGCACATTAACACTATCCTTCTACACACACACACTAGGGACAATTTACATGTTTATACAAAGCCAATTAACCTCCAAACCTGTACGTCTTTGGAGTGTAGGAGGAAACTGAAGATCTCGAAGAAAACCCACGCGGTCACGGGGAGAACGTACAAACTCCGTACAGACGGCGCCCGTAGTCGGGATCAAACCTGGGTCTCTGGCGCTGCAAACACTGTACGGCAGCAACTCTATCGCTGCGCCGACGTGCCGTCCATCTACACAATTATTATCCCTTATTCCTGGAATCAGGTCAGTAATCAGAATTCCACGGATAATTTTTTTAGATTAGAGATACAGCGCGGAAACAGGCCCTTCGGCCCACCGAGTCCGTGCCGCCCAGCGATCCCCGCACATTAACACTATCCTGCACACACTAGGGACAATTTTTACATTTTACCCGGTCAATTAACCTACATACCTGTACGTCTTTGGAGTGTGGGAGGAAACCGAAGATCTCTGAGAAAACCCACACAGGTCACGGGAAGAACGTACAAACTCCGTACAGTCGGCGGCCGTAGTCAGGATCGAACCTGGGTCTCAGGCGCTGCATTCGCTGTAAGGCAGCAACTCTACCATTGCGCCACCGTGCCGCCCGGTGGGTGGAGTGGGTGAATAGGTGGCAGATAAAATGACAAGCTTTACATTTTGGTAAAAAGGAAAGAGATGAGACCTTGAGGCACCATCTCTTAGGTCCATGTGTCCAGATGTACAGAAAAATAAATCAATGAGATAGCTTAGGAGGAAGTGCTGGTCCATTTTATGAGCTCAATCACTCATTAAAGATGGAGGTAAGGATAAACGTCTTCCATCACATGGTTGTGAACCTCCAGAATTCTCTGCTCCAGATGTGGGGATAGATGGAGATAGGTTCACTGAATATATAAGGCAGAGACCAATATACGTTTAACTCATAAGGGAGGCGGTACACCACTGACTCACCTAGAGTTCGAATGGCGTTGAAGGTGTGATTAAATTAGCCATGAATGGCACAGATGGCACGAGCAGCTGATTAGTCTGCTCTTGTTTGTGATGTTCTTAAAATATGACAAAAGCTTCACGAGAACATATCAGTTCTGGAAAGAGGGGGGTTGTGCATAGAAATGAATGACGGGACGATAGAGAAGTTGAGAAAGGAGAATTTGGCACTTATGACAAGACAATGGATGGCTTGTCTGCCACAGCAGGTCGAAGGAAATTCGAGATGCACAAGAGACTAAAATTGATGAGCTCAAACCAGAAAGGTAAATAGTTTAGGTAAGTGACAGAAATGAGTATTTGGAACTGCAAAGAACAGATGGCAGCAAAATTAATGGAACAAAAATGCTCTTACAGCTAGCTTTAGATAGTAGCTTGAGATTTATAGCTCTGTCCGTGCCATATCATGATTCTGTACCCGTCAAGGCAAGTGCACGATGAATGGTGAAATGGAAAGCCTCAGCCTGCAAGTCTCATTCGGTACTTCTGAGCAATCTGACATTCTGAAATTCTGACATTCTGAGCATAACATTTTAAAGCCACCAACAATGTTGGTTTAGATTGCATTAGTTCCCTCGGAGTTTCTCCTTTCTAATTTCCTCTTTTTCCCCCCCCTCAACACGTGTCAACATTTTGGCATGCCATTGAGTTCCTGGCACTATCCATTCCCCTTCACTTGTTTAAAAAGCACGAAACACCAGACTCGGGAACAGCTTCTTCCCCTCGATTTCCAAGCTTCTGAACGCTCCTATCATCAGGTAGGGTGCTGTCCGATTCACCTCTATCCCAATGGGGACATTGGACTTTGTCTATGGAACTGATGTCCTACAATACTGAGAACTATATTCTGCCCTTCATATAGACAATAGGTGCAGGAGGAGGCCATTCAGCCCTTCGAGCCAGCACCGCCATTCAATGTGATCAGGGCTGATCATTCTCAATCAGTACCCCGTTCCTGCCTTCTCCCCATACCCTCTGACTCCGCTATCCTTAAGAGCTCTATCTAGCTCTCTCTTGAATGCATTCAGAGACTTGGCCTCCACTGCCTTCTGAGGCAGAGAATTGCACAGATTCACAACTCTCTGACTGAGAGTTCTTGCACTTTGTTCTAACTTGCACTTTGCTCTATCTATTGTACTTCAGTATGATTTGATTGTATTTATGTATAGTATCACAGAATCTGATAGTATATGATAGTGTTATCTGATCAGTTTGGATAGCATGCAAAACCAAGCTTCGCATTGTATCTCGGTACACGTGACAATAATAAACCTACAGTTTTATTTTCCTGTAGTCCTGCAGCCTATTTTACTCTCGCACACCCATCAGCTCCTCTTTGGTTATTTTGCTGCCAGGGGTAATTTATGTAGCCATTAACTGTTGTGCACATATTTTGGGATTAGTGAGGAAAATAGAGCACCTTGGGGAAATCCATGCAGTCAAGAGGATAATGTGCAAATTCCATGCTGACAGCACCCCAGGTCCGGACCGAACCCTCGGACCCTGAAGCTGTGAAGCAGCAATACTAACTGGGGCTGTAGAGAGCATCCTGTCCGGCAACATTACAGTCTGGTTTGGGAACAGCTCTGCCCAGGACAGGATGGCCCTGCAGAGAGTAGTGCGTTCGGCAGAACGCACCATGGGAACTACACTCGTCCCCCTGCAGGACCTATACATCAGGAGGTGCAGATCCAGAGCAAGCAAGATCATGAGAGACCCCTGCCACCCCAGCAACGGACTGTTCCAGATGCTACGATCAGGCAAACGCCTCCGCTGTCACGCGGTGAAAACGGAGAGGATGAGACGGGCGGCACGGTAGCGCAGCGGTAGAGTTGCTGCTTTACAGCGAATGCAGCGCCGGAGACACAGGTTCGATCCTGACTACGGATGCTGCACTGTAAGGAGTTTGTACGTTCTCCCCGTGACCTGCGTGGGTTTTCTCCGAGATCTTCGGTTTCCTCCCACACTCCAAAGACGTACAGGTATGTAGGTTAATTGGCTGGGTAAATGTAAAAATTGTCCCTAGTGGGTGTAGGATAGTGTTAATGTACGGGGATCACTGGGCGGCACGGACTTGGAGGGCCGAAAAGGCCTGTTTCCGGCTGTAGATATATGATATGATATGATATGATATGATATGATATGATATGATATGATATGATATGATATGATATGATATGATATGATATGATATGATATGATATGATATGATGATATGATATGATATGATATGATATGATATGATATGATATGATATGATATGATATGATATGATATGATATGATATGATATGAGACGGAGTTTCTTCCCACAGGCCATCAGGACTGTCAACTTTTATAACTCCAGGGACTAATTTTTGTCTACACTATATTAACTTTATTTATATGCTGTAACTGTAATTCTTTTTTGTGCACAATCCGCAGGCATTGCCACTTTCATTTCACTGCACATCGTGTATGTGTATGTGACAAATAAACTTGACTTGACTTGTTGTACCATTGTGCCATCCTGCCATCACTTGGTAAACTTCAAACTTGCAACTAATCAATTGGAGGCTGGTTGAACAAGCAAAGTATTTTAGACCCAGCAAGATCTGCCCAGCATTACAAAACAAAATGTGCAAGGTCTAATAAAACAGAAGCAAGACACAGGATAAACATGCAATTAATTTACAACATGCAAAATGCAAAGAATGGAGAGAAGACACAGAGTGCTGGAGTCGCTCAGCGGGTCAGGCAGCATCTTAGGGAACACAAAAGGTCTGAAGAAGGGTCTCGACCCGAAACGTCACCCATTCTTTCTCTCCAGAGAAGCTGCCTGACCCACTGAGTTACTCCAGCAATTTATGTCTACCGTCGATTTATACCAGCATCTGCAGTTTTTTTTCTTAAGCAGCTTAGGGAACATGAATAGACTAGGTTTCTTCAGACTGAAGAAGGGCCCCGACCTCAAATGTCACCTACCCATGTTCTCCTAAGATGCTGTCTGACCCATTGAGCTACTCCAGCACTCTGTGTCTTCTTTTGTAAACCAGCATTTGCCAGTTTCTGCAAAGAATGAAGAATTGATCAATTCAAATTATGTGCAATAAAGTCACTTACAGTAGTTTAATCTCCAGGTGCGATGGATGGTCGGTTCATCAAATAATCTCCAACTGTGATTCATGATGTCACCGATGCAATCTTTAGCATAGGCAGATAGAAGTTGCCAAGATGTGGCACTATGTCGTTCTTTCAGTCTAAAGAGCATCACAATGGAAAATCTTCTTTCTCTTTGAATTCAAAGCTGAAAGGTCCAGACGAAAAAAACATTTTAAATGATGGACAGTTATTTCACAAGGAAAGAATCTGAATGACCCAGCAATTACTTCGGAAGCAGAAAGAGAAAAACAACTCCATCCTACGATTACAAATACAAAAAGATTTAGGATAGAAAGTTGCAAGAGAATAGGCAAACTAATTAAATGTTGTTAATGACAAAAAGTATTCATGAAGCCCAAGAAATGGTGATGTTGAATAATTAGTTTGCCCGTTTTTGTTTATAGAAGAGGATGGCATTTGTGGAGTGCAAAAGAAGCCAGAATTGAAATCAGACACAGAACTCAACAAAATCAAACTGAGAAAGAAAGCACAGTACCAACCAAATATTGCCAAATCCGACAAATCCCTGGGGTGAGATGGCTTCCAAACCTGGTTTTAAAAGAAAGTAGATATCCAAACTCTAATGCTCATGAACCGCTCCTCTAGAGGTGGAAAATGACACATTAGTTACTCAGCTTCTAAAGAGCGATGAGAGAAGAAAAACAACAAATTGCAAACCATTTGTAGCAAATAAATTACTAGAGTTCATAAGCACAGATAAAATAAAACCTAAAATATTTCAGATTTGCATCTGTTTAAAGAGAAGGAGGGCTGATTTCTAAAGGGTAGCTTACCTCCGATGAATCTGACTGAACATTTGCAAGGTATTTATTCACAAAATGCTGGAGTAACTCAGCAGGTCAGGCAGCATCTCAGGAGAGAAGGAATGGGCGACGTTTCGGGTCGAGACCCTTCTTCAGACTGATGTCAGGGGGGGCGGGACAAAGGAAGGATATAGGTGGAGACAGGAAGACAGTGAACATTTGCAAGGGGTGACTAAAGTAATGGGCGGGGGAAAGTCAATGATTGTTATTCGTAAAGACTTCAAAAAATATTGAATAAAATAGCAAAATACTGAAGATGCTGAAAATCTGAAATAAAAATAGAAAAACATGAAACGTGAGCAGCAAATGTTGGCAAGCCTCATGGCCGGACACCATCAGTTCTGGTGAAACTTGAAACATCAACCTATCTTCCCCCCACAGATGTTGCCTCACTATTTACTAGCAGATATTTTATAGGAAGGAACTGCAGATACTGGTTTAAACTGATGATAGACACAAAAAGCTGGATTAACAGCGGGTCAGACAGCATCGCTGGAGAAAAGGAGTCTGAAGAAGGGTCTCAACTCGAAAACGTCACCTATTCCTTTTCTCCAGAGATGCAGTCTGACCCGCTGAGTCACTCCAGCTTTGTGTCTCTTAGCAGACATTGCCTATTAGCATCATTTGGTTTTCTCTGCAGCAGTTCAGTGAAATCTTTCGCAAGAGACTATTAGCTAAAATGAATTCAAATTATTAAACTGGCTAGGACATCGGCTGAATTCAGTGGCAGAGAGAAGGGTTAATGTGCAGATGTCCTGTAAAGATTTGTGTTAGGTTACAATTGTTCACTGCATTTATAAACAAATCAACTGATGGGACAGAAAGAAGATAAGACATAAAATCCTGGAGTAACTCAGCGGGCAAGGCAGCATCTCTGGGGAGAAGGAATGGGTGACGTTTCGGGTCGAGACCCTTATTCAGACTCTAAAGCCATGTATCTAAATTTGATAATGGCACAACATTGGGGTATTTGCAGTAGTGTTGACAGCAACATTTAATTAACAGAGGTATTTGAAAACTGAGTGAATGTACAAAATCTTAGAAAATGGATTTCAATGTGGCATGATATGTCCTGGGTATAAAAAGGGTGGATACAAAGTGCTGGAGTAAGTCAGTGGGTGAGGCAGCATCTCTGGAGAACACGGACAGGTGACGTTTCAGGTTGGCTTCATTCTTCAGACCCGAAATGTTACCTGTCCATGTTCTCCAGAGACGCTGCCTGGCCCGCTGAGTTACTCCAGCACTTTGTGTCCTTTTGTGAAAAGCAGCATCTGCAATTCCTTGTTTCTCCTGTATGAGGATGGAACTTTTTTCCTATAAAGTAGAAATAGTAGGGACACATGAAAAAGTTGGAATGAATTATCACTGACAGATATAAAAATATAATAATAAACAAATAGAATCCACTTTTTGGAGTTAAATATAGATAGGAAGTCATACGACTACTACCCTTTACCCTGGAATACAGTCAACAGTTCTTGGCACTACACCGTACAAAGATTATTTTGGTCTTGGAGGGAGTTCAGTTGACATTTATGCCACATGATACCGAAACTCCTAAGGCTAATTTACAGGGATACATTACACATATATTAATTCTATCTTCTGGGATTTAGATTCTGGATGATTTGAACAAAGTTTTCAAGGTATTTAGGAGAACGGATAGAAGTTATTTGTGCTGGTTAAGGAGGTCTCGGATTAAGGAACACAATTGAGAAATTGGAAGCAGGTTTTTCAAGAATCAAGTCTGGAAACGCTTCCACATGAAACGGGTGATAAAACTTAGGAAGTGTCTTCCAGCAATACCAATTGATGCCAGATTAGCTGCTAATTTTAGATCTGGGATCTAAAGACATTTTGTTAACTAAAGATATGAAGGAAAAAAAGACATTAGACAATAGGAGCAGGAGTAGGCCATTCGGCCCTTCGAGCCAGCACCACCATTCAATGTGATCATTGCTGATCATTCTCAATCAGTACCCCGTTCCTGCCTTCTCCCCATACCCCCTGACTCCGCTATCCTTAAGAGCTCTACCTAGTTCTCTCTTGAATGCATTCAGAGACTTGGCCTCCACTGCCTTCTGAGGCAGTGAATTCCACAGATTTACAACTCAACAGGCATGTTAAATTGAGTCACAAATTAGCTCTCTTATAGAATTGGGTGGAGCAGGAAAGACTACATGGTTCCTGAGCTTGTCCTGAGTTGTAAAGGAGAAGTCATCTCATCCATTTTTTTAATCTGCATGTGTTTAAAGGTTACTGCAAAGATAGAAGAGACAACAGATATATAATTAAACATGTATTTGGAAATGAATACAGCTGGTGCACTGATGGACCAGCTAATGATGTTTCTATATTTAATAAGAAGGTTTTGGACAAGTTCAGGAAACTAAGGCAGTTAGCTTGACTTTGGTAAAAGGAAAGATAAAGGATCTCTGGATTCAACAAGGTAATAGAACGCAATCCATATAAAAAAATAAAGATAGTATCAGAATGGATTTTATAGGGGAAGGTCATTCTTGGCCAACTTTATTGATTTTTAAGTAACAGAGTACACTAGGGTAATACGCATCAATTAGAAACATAGAAACTTAGAAAATAGGTGCAGGAGTAGGCCATTCGGCCCTTCGAGCCTGCAGCGCCATTCAATATGATCATGGCTGATCATCCAGCTCAGTAGCCTGTACCTGCCTTCTCTCCATACCCCCTGATCCCTTTAGCAAAAAGGGCCACATCTAACTCCCTCTTAAATATAGCCAATGAACTGGCCTCAACTACCTTCTGTGGCAGAGAATTCCACAGACTCACCACTCTCTGTGTGAAGAAATGTTTTCTCATCTCGGTCCTAAAAGACTTCCCCCTTATCCTTAAGCTGTGACCCCTGGTTCTGGACTCCCCCAACATCGGGAACAATCTTCCCGCATCTAGCCTCTCCAACCCCTTAAGAATTTTATATGTTTCTATAAGATTCCCCCTCAGTCTTCTAAATTCCAGCGAGTACAAGCCCAGTCTATCCAGTCTTTCCTCACATGGAATCTCAATAGATCTGTAGATTACTGCATAGCAGATCAAACACAAACATGTTATCCACAGAAATTAAAGATTGAAAATGTCACGCTGGGAAAGGGGGCTAAATCGTGCTGGTATCACTGATCCTCACTATTCATTTACATTTGGACCTGGGTATCGAAGTATTATTTCAGAAATTGTGCTGGACATAATATCAAGAGATCATGAATATAGAAGTTCAGAGGTCATGTTGCAGTTGTATAAGACGTTGGTGAGGCCGCATTTAGAGTATTGTGTTCAGTTCTGGGCACCATGTTGTAGAAAAGATGTTGTCAAGCTGGAAAGGGTACAGAGAACATTTACGAGGATGTTGCCACGACTAGAGGGCCTGAGCGATAGGGAGAGGTTGAGTAGGTTGGGACTATTCCCTGGAGCGCAGGAGGATGAGGGGTGATCTTATAGAGGTGTATAAAATCATGAGAGGAATAGATCGGGTAGATGTACAGAGTCACTTGCCCAGAGTAGGTGAATCGAGGACCAGAGGGCATAGGTTTAAGGTGAGGGGGAAAAGATGTCATAGGAATCTGAGGGGTAACTTTTTCACACAAAGGGTGGTGGGTGTATGGAACAAGCTGCCAGAGAAGGTACTTGAGGCTGGGACTATCCCTACGTTTAAGAAACAGTTAGACAGGTATATGGACAGATAGAACAGGTTTGAAGGGATATGGACCAAATGCAGGCAGGTGGGACTAGTGTAGCTGGGACATGTTGGCCGGTGTGGCGAGTTGGGCCGAAGGGCCTGTTTCCACACTGTGACTCTATAGCTAATAATGAAATACAATGAAATAAAATAAAAGACATTCATAGACTTGCAGAATAAGTGCATGATAGACGTTAATTTTAAATTTGAGAGAAAGATAAAGCAGTCAGATAGACATGTATTTTGCAGGCACTAAATGAGAATGGGTACAGGTATTCAAATCATTAAAAACACAAAAAACGTGCATTATTAAGGCCATTAAAAGGCATTGGGATTCATTATTGTGAAATTGTGAAATTGTAAAAGAGGGAACTTAACATTCAATTTAATACAATGTAACTTTAACGTTGGTTTAATTTGTGTCAGAATAAAAATTTGGTGAAACCACATTTGGAGAACTGTGCACAGTTATAGACAATAGACAATAGGTGCAGGAGTAGGCCATTCGGCCCTTCAAGCCAGCACCGCCATTCAATGTGATCATGGCTGATCATTCTCAATCAGTACCCCGTTCCTGCCTTCTCCCCGTACCCCCTGACTCCGCTATCCTTAAGAGCTCTATCTAGCTCTCTCTTGAATGCAGTACTGGTTTCCTTAAGCATAAAGAACTGTAGAAAGTACCAAAAAAAACAAAATCACAAGAATGAAACCAGAACTGTGGAATAAAAAACGTAAACATGGTGGTCTATCTTCTCTGGAAGAGAGTAACCAACTATAAATCATTATCATAAAAAGACTATATAGGTTAGACATAGAGATTTCACCTATAAGGCAGCTGAAAACAGGGTGGCCATTAATATAAAGGGCCTGTCCCACTTAGGCCATTTTTTTGGCGACTGTCAAAGTTGTAGCAGATCGCCAAAATTTTCTTTTACCCCACGACAATGACGAGTCAGGTCGAGATGACACCGTTTTCGGAAACATCGCAAAATTCCCACGCTGTCAATGCTACTCCGGCGTCCTAATTTTCGCTGAAATCACTGACAAGTCGGTAAGTACTTGAGAGTTTTGAACTATAACATCTTGATTGGGTTACTTAAAAACCAAGCTTCACTGTAATAAGGCATAAACTGGATTTACTTCCAGTTTACTAATAAGCAGTATTAAAAAAAAAAAATTAAAAAGTAGTTAAGTGGATTTTTGTGAAAAGTGTGTGGGCATTCTTTGAAAATGTATGGGAGATGCATATCTGGTTTCTGGGTTGCATATCTGGGTTGGGAGCCCACTTTAAATGTAATGGCTGATGGCCATAAACATCGCGAAAACTTCCACGCTTACCTGACCGTCAAACTGTCGCCTCCAATCTACCAGTCAAATGTCCTGACGGTAAATAAATTGGTTAAACACAAGCATTTTATGGTATTTTTAAATTACTTTACTTATTTTAATATTATGTGCTTCTAAATACATCTAAGAGAACCTAGCAAACCTGGGGACAGCATGCGACAGCGCCCGCAATAAGCAACGATACCTGGCGACAAGCCAGCTGTTGCCGAGAAATTTCACTCCGGATGATTTCTCAGCGCTAAGATCCACTACGATTTTTGGAAGACTCCTCACGATCATGCCCACGACACCCCGACGAACTGTCGGCGACAGCCTAGTCGCCGGCAGTCGCCTTAAAATCACCTAAGTGGGACAGGCCCTTAAGATAGTCACTAGTAAATATGATCCAGAGATTGGAAGAAACTTCCTTAACCAGAGTTGTCCGAATGTGACACAAGTCTCAAGGAATAGATTAGATAAAAGCATAGGCGGTGTTAAATTGAAATTAGATAAGCATATGAGGAGAAAAACAGATTCTGCAGAAAGGATTATTAGATGGGAGATGTTTGAATGTGCCATTTAGTAGCTGCATGCGTTATGTCATTTTGTGAAACATTCACTAAATTTGTCGTTTCCCTTGTGCTAGTATTTAATCTTGGTGCAAACGTTAAGCTGATTGCAAAACCATATTTATTCCCAGTTGATTGCATTCTTTATGTACCTTTTCAAACATAAATAGATTAACTAGTATTCTGTACACATCAAATAAGGTCCCTGGAAGTAAACACAACTCTGCTTACATTCTCTATAAGGGGCAAAGTATACTGAAGGCTGGCAGGAAAAAACATGTCTCTTTTGCTTCAATTAAATTAGCCTGTTAAACCATAAACCTATAGAACAACAAGTAAGTAATGATTAACATGAATTCACTTTTTAGATATTACATGCAGATAACAACAGGTCAAGTAACAGTTGTAGCAACCCAAAAAATACAAAAGGCGATCCCAACTCTTACCCTTCTTCTAAAAGTCAACATCTGGAATCAAACAAGATAAAAATTATGTTAATAATAATTCTAGGTAACCATACCTTTAATCTTCATTATCCTCAAGTACAGATAGGTCTGAAGTGCAGATTGCTGCAAAAGTCATGACCAGAGAGCCTAATATATCTCCCGCAAAAGATGCACCTCTGCAGCTAAAATCCAATCTATGATTAAAGTGTGAATGTATTTATTAAACTATCTTAAAATGAGGTAAGAACATGCAATCATTTAAAAACTCATTACTACTAATAATTGAGAAACGGTGAAAATGATATCATCGTCAGACTGAACACCTCTTTGTGGTTTGTATGTCACTTTTTAAATTATGCACATCGTTAAATCAAAAATTATATGGATAGCACTCCAAAAAGTGGCTATCGGTAAAGTTGAATTTTTTTGACACGGAAGAATTTGACATTTGTTCAATGGTGAGACGAGATGTAGCACATGATCCATATAATTGAACACTACAATTTATTGTAGGGTACCGCAAGGAAGCAGGCCATTCAGCCCACTGAGCCCATGCCAACCATCGATCACCCGTTCACACTCGATCTACATCACCCCACTGTCTCATCTACTCTCTAAACACCAGGGGCAATTTACAGAGACCCATTAACCTACAAAGCCGTACGTCTTTGGGATGTGGGAGGAAATTGGAGCACCCGGAGGAAAAACCCACGCAGTCACAGGGAGAATGTGCAAACTCCACACAGACAGCACCCGAGGTCAGGGGTGAACCAGTCTCAGGTGCTGTGAAGCAATGGCTCAACCAGCTGCACCAGTTACATCCTGATTGTTCCTTATTACAAGCAGAACACATGTAACGTGCCTTGTATAGAAAAACATATTTTCTACAAAAACAGCATGTTTTGCAAGGCTTGGTGGATATTTGGTTAAAAATGGGAACTGAATTTTGTGATCAAGTACATATTGCGCCAATAAATATTACATCGAAGATAGTAACTCTGGTACAAATAGGACCATGGAGAAGTTGTGACTGCAGAAACGCCCAGTGATTACTTTCACTCTACTGCTGTTATGTGTACAAATTTTACTTCAATTTCCTTTGAAAATTTTATCACTACAGAATCTGCACAAGACTAACTAAAATAGAATCCTTTGTGAGACTGAACTTAATGCAGCAAAGGGCAAGTTCTCTTTTTCTGTTTTCTACTTTGAGTTGGCATCAACCAATTTTGGCCCAATATCAAGACTGGAAAGTTTTATATGCATCTGATTTAGTTCTCTCACCCAACCAGTGTTTGAGTTATGGTATCAGTTTGAGATCACAGAGCCAGCACTTTACAGACTATGTTGTTACTTTATTAGAAAGTTCAGTGAAGGATTCCAAACCTTTTGAATTGGCTCTGTAAGCGATTTCCTTTCAGAGAAAAAACAGAGAACTATTTTGTGTGTTTTTTGTTGATGGTTTGGATGGCAGCTTTTGTATTTAAATATGGTTTTGAATGGGCCTACTTTATTCATCAAAATTATGTTTTCAGCCAAGGATCCAATTTTGCCAGTTCCAGAAAAGAATTTACACGATTCATTCAAATTTTGAAATTTGAACATATGCTAAATCAGTATTCTGACGAAGAAAATTCAAAGGTTGGCAGGCCCTTCTTGGGTGCCATTACAAGGACCTTTAACTGCGAACACAAGCAAATAAATGTCTATTTAGCCACCACACACAAAAATACTGGGTCGGGGAATCGACTCAAAAAATTTGATTTTGTGTAGTTTATATCGAATTAGGTCACTATTATTTTACCTCATGCCCAAGAAACTCTCAAATTTGCTTGGCGTGAGCCATATAAAAAGTTATTACATCCCAATTCGAAGCAGCTTTCATTGATTTGATCAGTAAAAGTGATGCTTTAAGAGTTCAAGATAGGTTTTAAGAAACAGGCTGATTTGCTTAAGCGCAGTGCTTAAATTTTCCAGGTTCAGGCAATTTGAATGGTGTTTGAAATACCAGTCAAATTGAAACCAGTTGTTAACTGTTTGCAAATGTAAAGCTGCACATGAAAAGATGAGCACACTGATTAGAGTTTGGTTTGGTTTCCCTTTCTAAAAGTTTGCTTTGCTACAATAAATAAAGGCATTCTGAAGTGCAACCTCAGGCATGTATGTGATCCTGCCTTCAAAACCTTTCAGAGAGGTTTTGTTGCTGTCAGCTCTGGTTGCCATCAGACGTGGGAGTTTAAATCCACCAGTAATTGCTGTTGGGAATATTTCCTGCATGTTCAGGCTGTAGTCCTCCAGATGTAAACTGAAGTTCTTTCCAATGGATGGCAGTCTGAGAGAGCACAGGAGATGGGGTAGAATTTAGCTTTGGGCTATTTTTGTTTAAAGAGCTAGGCTTGGGCATGTACCCAAACATAGACGTCCAATGTCACATGAGGAAAACTCTGAAGTTGAGGGCCAATGATTTCATATCGTAGCTTTAAGGTGAGTGGGACAAAGTTTAAAGGAGATGTGTGGGGCAAGTTTTTTTTCCCCGCACACAAAGGTGGCTAATGCCTGGATCGCGCTGCCGGTGGGGGGTGGGTGGTTGCAGCAGATAACATTAGTGGTATTTAAAAGACTTTTGGATTGGCATATAGGAATGAGTGGATGTGGATTATGCGCCAGTAGATAAGTGACGGTCTTGGCATCATGATCAGCACAGATATTGTACTGTACCGAAGATAGACACAAAAAGCTGGAGTAACTCAGCGGGACAGGCAACATCTCTGGAGAGAAGGAATGGGTGACGTTTCAGGGTCTCGACCAGAAACGTCACCCATTCCTTCTCTCCAGAGATGCTGCCTGTCCCGCTGAGTTACTCCAGCTTTTTGGTGTCTATCTTCACTTTAAACCAGCATCTGCAGTTCTTTCTTACACACTGTGCTGTTCTGTTCCATGTTCTATATCTCAGGTCAGCTGCAAGTGGTTTAACCAGGCAATGTGGGTGAAATGGTCACCAGGACTGGGGAGGGAGAGATGGGCCAAATTAGTTTATATAATAACCGAATGACATTTCCTCGTGTTCACCCAGACTCTGCACATTTGATTTGCCTCATGGCAAACGAATCGACAGTGAAAATTCCATGTTCCAGAATGGAATTATTGTCATTTTACATTCTTTAATACACTATATTTATCTTAAGTATCCATTCATCTTTTCAAACAAAATGTTAAAGAACGTACTGTGTTCCCCGTATCTACTTGTCTGTTATTTAAGAAACAGTATTGCAAAATAATTTTATTCAAATGACCCTCAAGGTCTTTGATCCCTTGCATTGGATGCCAAAGTCAAAACTTTTAAGGTCTAAATATTTTAAATCTGCTGCTATAGGAAAAAAGTCATACACACAGGCCCTTCAGCCCATCGTGCCCGCGTTGACTTAACGAGTACTACGTACCTGCTGCTTTTAGAATGGGACAGCACTGCCCAATCTTTTGCCATGTTCCCCATCGTAAATTTAAGTCATAATGAATTCTAGATGCAGGTCAAGCAAAATTAATAAAAGATGCGACATCTCAAAGCAACAAAAGTCATTCTCAGTTCAGTTACTGGAAAGACTTGTGTAGTAGATTGGACCAGGTTATGAAAATTGGAAATTCCCCAAAATCTGGACGGGGAAGCCACTGCAAACATTGACATGCTGCTGGAAGATTCTGCCCAAAGATGTAACTTTTTAATCCAAACGTTTTCCGTGAATTTTCTGTGATTTTTCCGTGACTTTCTCCAATCCCTTCATGCTTTATTTTTCAGCGTTACTTAATTAAACATTGTCTTCGCCCAACATATGGCGTGATAATGGCAATACTGTAAACAAAGCCCATCACATCCCAGAGACATTCCCCTCTTGTCCGTCAGAAACGATTTCAGACTCAAATCAGCATGGCTCCTATTTGACATAATTAACCACATGTTGATTCATTTTGTCCAATTTTCCTTTTAATGCTTCAAATTATCCATTAATGCACATTTTTTGTAAAATGCACCCCCAAGAACAGTCAATTGTAATGCAAACCGTAGGGATGGTAATATCCAGCCCTACTAATCAATCATGGTCTCCCAATGTTGCCATTGCTTGCCCAGTCCCTAATTAAGTTGGCTATTAAGAGTCAAACACTTTGGTGGGTTAGAAGTAACAAAGATTGGACCATGCAAGGATGGAAGATTTCTTCCCTAGAATATGACAGAATGTCAAATTTCCTCCTCTAAAGAAAATTAGCGAAACAGATGGGCTTTTACAATAAGCCAGTATTTCATGGCTCCCGTTATTAAAACTGGGTTTAATTCCAAGTTCAATGTAATTATTTGTAACTTAAATCCCACATATCCTGGTAAGATTTTAACTGGTGTCTCTGGATCAAATGGTCCTGAAATTTGGCTGCTGGTCCACTAAATTAACCATTATTTCATCATACCCCAAAATGTTGTTCAACTTCAATTCCAGAGTGACCAGAATTGGCAATGTCACACTTCACATCAGAACAAGGCCTTTCACAGTTGCATAATATCGAGTTTAAAAAAAATAGCATTGCGCAGTATTCCATACATGGAAGTGATTAAGTTTTGGTAAAAATGCTGAACTGAGATCATGGGAAAGAATATCTTTGATCCTTCATGCCCTCCACATCTCTCAATGTCATTCTTGATACTACATCCCACAACAGCCTCAGCACTTGACTCAGAACCCATGACTTCACCTTCATCCCACCACCTATTGAGTGAGAGCCCAAGCTCATCTCCACTTAACTCACCCAATTTTTTATCCCCAACCTTCCTTAGACACCCCTTGCCCCGTTTTTTTAGCTTAGTTTAGAGATACAGCGCGGAAACATGCCCTTCGACCCACCGACTCTGCGCCAACCAGCAGTCCCTGCACACTAACAATATCCTACACACACTAGGAACAATTTTTTTACCAAGCCAATTAACCTACAAACCAGTATATTTTTGGTGTGGGAGGACACTGGAGCTACCAGAGAAAACCCACGCGGTCTCAGGGAGAACGTACAGACACCACCCGTAATATGGATTGAACCCGAGTCTCTGGCACTGAAAGGCAGCAACTCTACCGCTGTGCCTCCAGGCCACACCACAAGCCTTCCTTGGTTGACCTGCCAGGTTTTGATTCTAGTGCTGCAGCCCCTACCCAGTCATTCCCACCCCTCCATTGCCATACAAACCTTCGTACCTGCCCACAGCATTACCCCTGGGTGGATTATGTTCCAGCCAATATTTGCATCATGGATGCCCCACTGCCAAAACAACTATTTGCATGCCACTGCAATAGAAATGTAGTGCATTTATATGGAAGCGGAAAAAACTGGGGGCCCAATGACTGTTAGGAGTAAAATGCAACTGATATTAAACGTTGGTATATAAAAAAACACTTAACAAGCAAAAAATGTCAATTTGATAAGATATGAACCTTCTGAAGTCCTGTTACTAAGCTAGTGGAGAAATGATAGCATTTATTCTCAAAACCCTGAATTCAAGTGCATTAAAATAAATATTTCAACGATCTCATGATTTTAAAACAAGATACTCTCAAAAATATCTTTGTTCACAGAATAATATGACTCAATTCTATCATGGAGAACCTAAGCGGGGAACAGAGGGAGATGGTCTATCATGGTACCACCCTTCAATGCTATCGGTTCTCTTGGAGTGGATGATAGTTGTCTCACAATAAAACCCTACACAAATGGGGTTCTGCATAACCAATGCCAAATCTCGCTACCATATGCATACACCACCATTATTTGTTTTTGTAAAACAGTTGAGAAATTTGACGCTTTCCCCATTTACAAACGACTTCACAGTACGTACACATGCCAAATTCAGGCCAACATTCCGACCACTGTGTGTGACTGGATCATTATTACACACGCGATATTTGCTTAAACTTTTCCAGTTGTGCGCCCAAAATAAATGTTAACATTGTTGCAAATTTTACAAGATTAATTTTTACACTGCCAATCTTCAACACAAAAACTACCTGCGCACCCAGATATCTGGAGAGATCGCACACCTATTAGGTCAGCCAATAGCGGTCAACTTCATACTGTGTCAACGTGGATATGGTGAGCCAAAGGGCCTGTTTCTGTACCATACATCTGACTATTATCTATCCATTGCTCAATTTATTCACAAAGGAGAAATTCATTAAAACCAGTGCAAGGTTTTTAAAACCGGGTGCAATCAAATTACCGAATCTTCAAATATAGTTTCAATTCATATTTTATTGTGCTTCATTTTTTTTTTTAAAGTGATGGCATACTTACCATCTGCTAAGGTTAAATATAAGATCAGTACAGGAGGAGTACCATTAGTACATACAATATTTATTTAGCAACACAAAGATAAGTTAATTATTCATCAGGTACTCCACAAATATTGTGGAACAGTATCATTAAAAAAAATACATATCAATCTATTCGGAACAAGCAATCCTCAAGAAGCATGAAATCTCCATTTAAAAGTAAAGGGAACAATTTGTGCAAAGATTTGTTTTGTCAACTTGGGTTTCTTTGACCATAGACATTCCTGTATCGGGGGGGAGGGGACAATGGATAGAAGAAGACAGTAAGACAGAAAGAGGAAGTGATAAAGATAGATAAAACAATTCTAGAAATAATTGGTACTCCCTGTCTGTGCATAACGTTGTACAAAATATTATATAGTCCAAGTTTGGCAAAAAGGACAAACCTGTACTCATTGCAACTGTTGCTAAAGTGAATTTAAATTCTATCACACGGTTGTTAAGAGTAGCAAAACACATTTTTTTTTTTTTAAACTTTGTTTTTTCCCCCAATGTTTACATTTTAATGTACAGTATCATGCAATGGCACTTTTTTTTATAAAACATTAAAACCTTACTGTAGTAGTCTGTCTGCAGTCAGTACATTATGACTGCTATCCTAGTTCCCCCTTCCCTCAGAAAACCTCATTCACAAACCAAATACAAAGATAAACAATGATTCGAAAACCTAATTTGCAATCCCTGTATTAAAGTTTATTTGTTTTAATTGTCCATTGTTGCAATTCCATATACTCCCCACCCTGTAATTCATTAGACAACTGCCACAATTTTACTGCAAAAAAGTAATGGAGTATTCTTTTAAAAACCATTAGTGATCTTCATGGTTGTCTCTGATATAGCAGCTAATCACTGATAGGTTCCTTTTGAAGGGTCAACGATCATAAACAAGTTACTCAGGGTTAACAATTCCATTTTTGAAGTCAGGCCGATGGCCTTGCAAGTCTTTTTAATTGTGTCACACACATGCAAACTCCAGAAACAAGGCTTTGTTTGAAAACTGCTGGACCCATAATTCTTCTGCTATGAAGTTGAATCTTCCCTATTGTATTCCTTCAGTTCAGATTAGCTGCAGCACAATACAACAGAAACTATTTCATATTGACCCATGCAAGACTTTTTCCTGCTTCACCTAGAAAACCATAACCAGGCCTCATCTCTCAGCCTCCATGGCAACATTAACCTTCTGTTCTGAGGTGGTTTGTTGGGACACTGCTGCTGGCCAGCCAGTATGTGGAGTTGTTGCTGCAGGAGTCCACATGCCCTGCTGGTTTGGAGGAGACATGGGCCAGCCTGAGTTGAAGTTTACGGGAGGAGGAGATGTTGCCATTGAGGCAATTGGGCTGCTACTGTTGAAGCTTTCTGAAGCTTTCAGCCTTGAAAACATTGTAAGTGCATCTGGAAAATTAGGAGGTGTTGCAGGTGTGTTAGCTGGAGTGCACATCTGTGAAAACATAAAACACAGAGTTAATATTCATATAATTGAATTAGAATTTATCAGTACGAATCCTGCCAATTCTCCCAAACAAGGCTAAAACGATGGCACAGAATTCTTGAAGCGCTTGGGCAATGAATGCCCATGTTCAGTTGTGGAAAGTTTAAACAAGAACATAGCAGGTGACGGCCATTTTGGCACCCTCTACCTGTTCTGCCACTCAGTAAGAGTGGCTGATCTTCTTCACATTCAGCAATACATTTCTTGCATTAATCCCATTTCCATGTTTCAGTTATATCGGATATTGGTGAGACCATATCTGGATACTTGTTCACACTACTGATTTCCTTATAAGGAATGAAGTTTTTTGTGTTGGAAACAGTTCGGAGATTTATTAGCCCAGCACATGGAATGAGTGGGTCATCTTGCGAGGAAAGGTTGGATAAACAAGGCTGGGGTTTAGAAAAGAGAGGCAACTGAATTGAAAAGATCCTCAAGGGTCATTTGTATTGTGAGTGAATATAAAACAGGGATGGTGGGTGTTACTGTTTATAAGAGGTCACCCATTTAAGACAAATGAGTGTATCTCAGAGGCTAGATCTTTGGAACACTTCAAACAAAGGTGAAAATAGCGTCGGAATACTTTCACGGCAGAGCAAAGATGGATACTTGTTAGCAATGGGGTTAAAGGTCTTGCAGTCATATGGGAATGTGAAGTTGAGGTTACAAATAGATCAGACACATAGCCAGCAATTGCTTCTAAATACATTTGTTCATCTATTTAAAACGTACTAATCTTGATCTTGAACATATTCAGCAAGCAAGCCTCCACAATTCTCAACTGAAGATTCACCCTCTCAGGGTGAAGAATGTTTTCCAGCTCAGGGCCTATCTATTTTGAGACAATAATCATATGGGGAAAATCTTTATCTAATTATGTTGTTAATGTTTTGTTGGCCATGCTTGGAGCAGATATTAGAGTTTGTACATTGAAGCAATATACTTATTGCACAGCTTATATTCTTTCAATGTTAACTATTATTAAGTAGCACCATGTCACTAAATGCAGTTTCTTAATCTATTACAGTAATCCCACCTCATAGCTTTTTGGTTTATTTAATATTATGGATTCAAATTCTAGAAAATCATTTAAAAATCTTTGAAGACAATTCCTAGATGATATTTTGCCATAAGCCTCTTAATTATGATTATCAATGAATCTTTCCTCATTGTACAGTAGTTTTCCAAATGTTGATCCCCCAACACATCTAAAATCATATAATTTCATAATACTACAGCAGTTTTATTTCAAAACTTCCTGTTAAAGGTAGGAAAGGGGAAAATCAGTTTTAATGCCTATCAAACACAACATGAGAAAGATGTATGCTATGTCATAAATTGGATGGTCTTTACTTTATCATAACTTAATTGGAACAAATTAGGAAGGTCTACAAAAGTCAAATGTAGATGAGTGCAACTGCTGCTCGGCCTTTTTGCCTAAAATTTAAGGGAGGTCTTGAGGACCACCCTTTTGTAATGTGCATGGTATTTTTTATTATGGTAGGAAGGGAAGTGAATAAAATTAGAATATCCTCCTTAGTAGATATATTCAGAGACCTGGTATGAAGGTAGACACAAAATGCTGGTGTAACTCAGCGGGTCAGCAGCATCTCTGGAGAGAAGGAATGGGATGGAATGAGAAGGAATCCAGAGATGCTGCCTAAAGCATTTTGTGTCTACCTTCGATTTAAACCAGCATCTGCAGTTCTTTCCTACACGACCTGGTATGAATGTTGTCTGTTTCATGAGTTAATCCACATCAAGGACAGTATTATAATTATCCCAAATCAGGAATGAATTTGCAGGAAAGTTCTAACTCTGAGGAATTATTCACAAACATACCCATGAAAATAGCCACACTTTAAAAATGAAATAAAATACACACTGGAACTTAAAATCATTCTGATTTCCAAAATAAATTGCACAAAAGCAAAGGCATTTGTTTTACATGTGTCTTCATTTTGAGCGATCAAGTTGGATATTCTAGTTCAGCTTTCTCCCAAGATTTCCACACAATAGAAACCATCCCAATTCAACTCCAAACAGAAAAAAGAGAGAGCACTGAATAAGACAAGGCTGTATGCCGACTGTGGTGTTTACCTCCAAAACTAGTGAAGTCTTCTGTCTCAGACTTTTTCACTTCTGCTAATACATGCACTCACTCCCACCCAACAATATAGTTATGAAAATTATCCAGCTATGTTCTTCTTGTCAATTAAAAAAAAAAAAATCAGGACAATGCAAACCAATGACCACTCTACAAAAGATCCATTTAGTCATTAGTAGACAAAGCTATGAAGTAACATTTGCTCATTTTATTCTTCCCTCCATCAACTGGCAAGTGTTGTTGCCCATTGTTTGGGGGTGGCAGGATGTGAGCAGGCCGGGCGGGCATCATGGAGCTTGAGCGCGAGTCATTGGATCCATGAGTAACACTCTCCACCAGGAGTCAAATCTAGCATAATTGAATAAAGTTGCGTTTTTGGAGGCCAATCAACCCCAGAACATCACCACAGTTCCTCAAGGCAGGACTCCAGTCTCAAACCATATACACTTCAAATAAATTCTACTTGCTTGGATTTCTAACAACCAAATAGCTCAACATAACCATGACAAAACAAACTACTTAATTGGCACCCTAGGGCTGCAAAATGCCTGTGTCTCCTCCACAGACTGCTCTGTAGAAACCTCCCAAATATGCAGCCTTCGTTCCCAGATGTATAACACAATTAATGCTTTCAAGATCACTGCCAAGTCTCGCATCTTCCTGACTTGAGAATTGTAATCCATCATATCATCAAGTCAAAATGTAGAAACACCAACATTTAGGAGGACCTTCAACACAACAGATGGAGCATCAAGAACAATTGGTGTTAAATGTTAAATACTGATCTTGCCCCTTTCTGTACGCATCACATCAAATTACTAAACATGTCTGTGAGACAAAAGCTAATTATCAAAGAAGAAGCTATAATTGCACAGAATTGACAAGACTTAAGACTGTTTTGCTGCATTGTACCAAAACTCAGATTTAATCAAACCCAGAATGTTCAGTCACAACCATAAGTTGTGAAATGCATATTTGAGCATTCAAAAATGGGCACCTTGGTTTTCCCCTTCTGAAGGTTAGATCAGTCAAACAGCCTGCAGCAGGGTACAATAGTGGATTTTGCATTTACTCCAGTAACTAGCAACTGCAGTTCCTTCCTACACATAAGTATGTACATCCAGTGTGAGTGGTAGGTGCGTAGGATTGGATTTCGCTAAGCATTTCACTGGCCGGCAGAGACCCAGCTCAAAATTGTAGTGGAAATATGTTGTTATCCTGGTAGTAATGTGTTGTTATCCTGGTAGCATCTATTGATGGCTGTCCCTAGGGTGCAGCCCAATCCTGTGTCATGCTCCAGCAATAGTTTGCACAGGGAATGGTATCGTCCCTTGTGTCCCTGACATAGAAAATGTGTTGGGTTTCTGATGGGTAAGCGAGTGACATGAAGAAAACTTTTCAATTGCACAACACTGGAAAAATAAAATAGCATTGTGCAATTGATTTAAGCCAAATAAACGCAAATTTGCACATGCAGAAAATCAGGACAACAATTAAAAATCCTGAATAGGGTGCATGGGTTTTCTAAGTGGGCAAAAACATGGCAAATTTTGATCCTCCCATTTGTTAATGCTACCATGTATCCGAAGAGTATTATGTAAAATACACTGAACGTACGAAGAAGTACTTATAAATATTTGTATCTGAATCCGTAAGAAAAAATGTTTACTAAGAATAGACTTAAGTATTATTTTTCTTTCCAAAAGGAGTGAGTATAACTGCAATGGATATCCGAGCTAACTGCAATGGATATCAGAGTAAAATAAAATCATTTACATTTTAAACTGTTAACTTTCTATTAGGACACATAGAACAAAATGGTACAGGAACACATTCAACAATGTCTGTGCTGAACGTAATGTCATGTTAATCTCCTCTGCTTTCATTTGATCCATATAACTCCATTCCCTGCATATCCATGTGCCAATCTAAAAGCTTCTTAAATGCTGCTATTGTATCTGCTTCTACCACCACCTCCGGCAGCATGTTCTAGGCACCCACCACTCTGAATTTAAAAAATAACTGGCCCCACATGTAATATTTAAACTTTAACCCTCTGACCTTAAAATTATGCCCACTAGCCTTTGATATTTTCTCCCTGGGAGAAAAGGTTCTGAATGTCTACCCAACTTATGTGCCTCATAAATTTTGTATACTTCAATCAGGTCTCTCCTCAACATCTGACACTCCAGAGCAAACAATCCATGTTTGTCCAACCTCTCCACATAACTAATACCCTCAAATCCAGGCAGCATCCTGGCAAACTTCTTCTGCACTCTCTCCAAAGCATCCATGTCCTTCCTGTAATGGGATAACAAGAATCGCCAACAATACTCCTCTATATGAGGCCAAACCAAAGTTTTATAATGCTGTAACATAACTTCCTGACTCTTGTACTCAATGCCCCAATTGATGAAGGCAAGCAGTCCGTTCTTCCTTCTTTACCACTTTATGTACTTGTGTTGCCATTTTCATGGAGCTATGAACCTGGACCAAGATCTCTTGGTACACCGATGCTGTTAAGGGCCTTGCCGTTTCCCCTTACATTTAACCTCACAAAGTGCAACACCTCATACTTGCTTGGATTAAATGCCATCTGCCACTTCTCTGCCCATGTCAGTCAATGATCTTGCTGTATACTTTGAAAGCCTTCCTTACTCTCTACAGCTGCACCAATTTTCATGGCAAAATTGTTTGCAAACTTACCAATCTATCCACATTTTATAGATCCCTGTGGAACACGACTGGTCACAGACCTCCAGCTAGAATAACACCCTTCCAACACTACCCTCTGTTTTCTATGGGTAAACTAATTTTGAATCAAAACTATAAAGTCTCCGTGGATCCCATTCATCTTAGCCTTCTGGATCGGCCTACCATAAGGGACCTTGTCAAATGCTTTACTAAAATCCATGTAGGCAACATCCACTGCCCTATCCCCAATGACCTTCGTCAGTCACCACCTCAAACACTATTTACTACAGACTGTTGAAGAAATTTTAGAAAGCATCATGGAAACACCATTTTCAAAAATGTAATCTTCCTATATGCTTTTGAGTTAAATTCAGTTGGATGCACTGAATAATACATTGCTAAAGTTTAAGGCTTGATAGCTTTCTTTAGGATAACACGAGAAAAGAGGGAAATAAAGCAATGTTAGTAATGCTTACCAGTTCAAACATCAGGTAGGCACCTTTAAATTGAAAATGCACAATAAATTTTCTTTCAAATTAAACAGGCTCTTGCTTCACATCAAATGTTATTCTCTTACCCTTGGTAATTCTACTCCCTAATGAAACTACAGCTATGGAAACTTCTCTACTTGGTATAAACATTGGGGGGTTTTTGCAATATGTCCTTTGCCTTAAAGAACTGCACTGGGGTTTTCTGATCATTAAGAGAGATAAAGATAGTTTTTGATGAATCACAGGACCAACACACATTTTCAAAGATTTGCCAAATAATATCAAAATAACAGCATCAGATCCATTTAGCATAGCATTCTGTAGTAGTTCAATAGTATACAGCCAATTTCCAGATCAGGTATAGGATAATTAACTCACAATGTTCACAAGAGGTATGGCACTTTCAAAAACTCAAGAAAAACAAATGCTCTACAGATGCCACAGATGCCTACAAATGCTCTGTACATATTTGGATAACAATTCAGCTTATTTTAGCTTGTCCATTTTATATTACGATAGATATTTGTATTCAAATGTTTCTGTGACAACCAAACTTCATGCTTGCCAGTCTAATTTTTTTTCAATAAACCCGTTTTTATTGCCTCTGGGTGCAAGTGATCAGGCAGATTCTGGCTTCAACCCAGTCCCGCCGAAAAGATTTCTGGCAATGATACTGTGAATAGTCAACTATGAATAGTCAACATGTTATAATCTTTTCAAGAAGACATTGTTAAGTTTCTATCTAAATTCAGACTCATAAGGTCATAAGAAATGGTAGAATTAGGCCTTTCGGTCCATCAAGTCTACGCCGCCATTCAATCACGGCTGATCGATCTCTCCCTCCCAACCCCATTCTTCTGCCTTCATAACCTCTGACATCATGAAAACCTCTGACACTCATAGCACGACTGTTTAAAAGCAGACTTTTAGCCGCTTGAAATGAGTGGAGCCAAAAATTATAAATACACATCAAAGTACACATATCGAAAAATGCAAATTACATTTAAAACATCAACCATGTCAATTAGGACCTAATGCCCAGTAAATTTATTATGAAGATGAAATGATTACCCACACTTCATGACACAGAACACAGAACAGTATATTAGGAACAGACCCTTCAGCCCACAATGCCCGAGCTGTACATAATGCCAAGATAAACTAATCTCCTCTGCTGCACATGATCCATATCCTGCCATTCCCTGCATGTGCCTATCCAAAAGCCTCTTAAAGGCCACAAACATATCTGCCTCCAGTACCACCCCAAGCAGTGTGCTCCAGGCATCCATCACCCTGTATTTAAAAATAATTTGTCCCACACATTTCCTTTAAACTTTTCCTCTCTCACTGTAAAACTATGCCTTCTTTGACATTTCCACCCTGGAAAAAGGGTCTGACTGTCTACCCTCAAGTTGTGACTATCTACGCTAAATATATTATCTCCATAATTCATGGTCGTTTCAAAACCAAAATGACCAGAGTAAAAATATTTTGTTGAAGTTGTTTTATAATGCACAATGTTTTGGCTGAATGACGATTGGAAGCATTGTGGATTTGCGTCTTGGCAAAGTATAGATGAGCAACTGCAATGAAATTTTTGTGCATAAATTTGCAATCTTAACACATGCTTAACAGTTGTGTTTGGTCTGAAAATTTCAAAACCATTTTCCACATCCAGCTGAAGTACAGTATGTTCACTGCCAAATCTTACACCAGCTCAGTAGGGCAAATCTAATCTCGTGTTGCTGGGGCAACAACTGTAAAACTGACTGCTATCTGGACATTGTACCAATATTTACTTTTTGTAGTGGACTGTGATTTTAGTTTTATGGAGGTCTGAAGGCAGCAAACATACAGTGAAAGATTTTATTTTTGATCAAAAGACATTTTTTCCCCTTTTTTATATCAACTTGGAATAGCTTTCAAACGCTTTATCAACATACACATACTTCCTTCCCCTCACTGACTGACCACAATGAAGAATTCTCAAAATTAGATTCTTTGTTCAAGCTTTGAACACACTTGGTGTTCTTGTAAATATCTACATGGTTTCAGAACTGCCAAAATATAAATCTTTTATAATCTCAGCACTTTACAAAATTTCTACCATGAAGATTTTTGTTAAATTCACGTTAAGGTTAAATTTAATGGAAATAACATAACTATAAAAAAACTCTGCAACCCTCTCAATTTCCCCTGGCAATGTGTGAAAAAAACCAGAATGCATTCTTATAACAGCCAAAATGTTACATACATATATCTGTTCATCGCCACTAAATGGCCAAGCTAAATGAGACACTTACCTATAGCTGAATAGAAAAATCACATTGAAAATGACTGCATCAGTAGAAATTTTAATTTAAGTTTTATGGAGAATTACTACTGAACACCATTCCCAGACTGTCTTACTGTACACATGTAGAAATAAGATAAATTTAGATATCTTCAAAAAGCAATGATAATTGTTTTCTTTCTCATGATACAGCTCAGCAGACACATAACTGAAAATACCAATGGAAGAACTTGATAGCATTTATTTGCAATTTATGGGTTCATGGATCTGGCTAAGTAGCTCTAGATTGCACTGCATATAGGTCATTCATATTCAACTCCATTTATTGAATTAAACTTGTTTACTTACCACCTAGTTTCCAACTGTAACTAGTTTTCCCAAATTTTCCCAGTCAATATAAGAGCATCAGCAACAAGAAGGGGGAAATTTGATATAAAAAGGATCGAATCCAAAAACAATGAAAATGGCCCAGCACCCACTTAGAAGACAACAGTCTTAAATAAGACATTATGCTGAACCTGGTACATTTTTCTAAGTTACAGCAATTAAGGACTGATATTTTACCATTCAAGGTGAAAAAGTGTGATGTAGATCAACGAAATGTGTTAATCAACAGAAACCCCTTCCTTGCCTTGGAACAGTGACCTTTGCTGAAACATTGCTTTTCAGCAATTGTGGGGACTTGAATACCTTCCCCACAAAGCCATAACGAACACGTTTGTCTAGAAGGCAAGGACAAATTAATGCGAAGACCATACAGCAATTGTTTACAAGGAAAGATACCGTGTGCAGAAATCGCCACAAACTATTGGAAAATGTTACTCCACTCTTCATCAACCCAGTGATTATTCAACTTGCTTATGATCAGAATGACAACTGGAACCACTGCCAAATCTGTCTTAACTGGAATCCAATAATTTTCCCGGGAGAATTAGGGATATGTGAAAGAAACCCCTGAAGAACCTTCTCCCCATAATCCTGGGGCACCTTTATTACCCCAGAGCATCATAACAAATGGTCCAAATTTGATTTGGAATTTTGTTGGTCTGAATGCTTATGATCATAACTGGCTACTGTGAATAGCTGAACCAGCAAAAGCACCGTTCATACATCGAAACTAACTTTCATTTTAAAAGGTACGAAAATTATAAACAGTAAATCAACTTTCCAAAACACAGTCATTGTTGCATATTAGTCTGCACAGCAATATTTTTAATATGGACTGATTAAGTGTGCCATTCATATTGTTTACTACTCGCCTTTACAGGTAATTCCCAGATTACATAAAAGTTGCATTCCCAAGAGCTGTCCATAAGCCAATTTCTCCGCAAGAATGTCTGGTATTCTATAGCTACGAATATTGTATCGCTCTATACACTTACTACAATTCTTTCATTTCATTGAATATTCACCCCAACACTAGCAATAATTAACATCAATGGGGAAACTCTTCACCCAGATTGTTTCATTTAAGCAAAAAAAGTGTTGAACGCCAATTAACATGGGTTTAGGACATTGATACAGGAATCCCTTAGGATAGTATTCTGGCTCAAGCATTTCAAGCTGCTTCACAAGTGATTTTCCCTCAATTGTTATGTTGGGAGTTCAAACTTTCACTGATTATGCAAGTATTCAGCTCCACTCAATTCCTTGAACAATTAAAAAATTCTGCTTGGATGCAGCAAGGCACCGACCGATAACATTTAGGGTATGGCCGATAAGAAGTATTTGCATCACAAATCAGGCAATGAATGAAACAGTAAAGAGTCTAACCACCTCACCTCAGCATTTAACAACACCTCCACAATAAACAACCTTAACATACCTTTCTTGTTCTATCCAAATACCCTGTACTCCCTTGTAGATCAAATATCAAACTTTGCCTTAAATATACTCGCCCTCCACAGAGTATATCAAAGAATTATGACCCTCAAAGGAAAATTCTGCTCACTTCAATTTTAAATGGACAGCCCCTTATTCTGAACCATGTCCCCCTGATTCCCATACAAGAAAAAACATTTTCCAAGCCTCCCCATCTCTCAATAATATCCTCTCATTCTTCTAAATTCCAATGATTATAGGCCCAACCTTTTTGGGCACATCATTGGCAATTCAGGAATTAACCCAGTGACCCATGTCTGTACTGCTTCCAATGCAAGCATATCATTAAACTTTGAGACAAAACTGTATGCAGTGTGACTGGTGGAATCCAACTAGCACCTTGTAAAGTTGCATCAAAACATGCTGATTCCATACACCATATAATACAGTCCAACATTCCATCCACTTTCCTAATTACTTGTTACATCTGCATGACCATTCTTTTGTGTTTCAGATCCCTTTGCATCCCTTTTGTAGATTCGTTTCATTTTAAAATGTAATTTTCCTTAATAAAGTGGATAAGCTCATATTTTCTCATATTATATTCTGTGATATATACTGTAACTGCAAGCTGATTCAAGTATGACTGAGCCAGATGCAACTAAAAGAGATTAAAAGTTAAATATTCTGTGGCAAGAATTTTGCTTCCATACACCCCATTAAATTTCACTCGTTGCAAAGCCCCAAGAAGCTAACACAATTACCACTTCTGTGATCAGTGCTTTGTGATTACAATGTTTATCATTGACAAGATATCTTGCAACAGCTTGCAGAGGTTTCGAAAACCTACAACCTTTATTGCCACGGATAAGGACAGCAGGCAAATGGCAACATTTTCAGCTGCAACTTCCATTCTACATTCCATCCTTATGTCAAGATTCTAGAGCTCCTTAACTAACAACCAAATGGCAATTCAGCTCAACAATGTGTATTTATATATGTCACCAACACAGCAAAATACTTCATAGCCTTTCACAAGATTATAATCAATGAAAATGTGACACCAAGATAAAATAACAATATGACTTTAGGAAGGCAATTTGAGAGCATGTGGCCCAAAAGATTTAAACCAATGATAGTTATTAATTTTGGGATGATCAGAAGGACAGAATGAAAAAAAGATGTCAAAGATTGTGGGATTTTTTTTCTGCTACTTCACAATAGCCTGTTAACTCAATCTCCTCTATCTGCTGTGAAGACGGTTGATTTATCCTGTATCTTTCCAAATTACACGTGGAATCTTTCCTGGGATTACCAGGTGGCTACATGCATTTCTATTCTAAAGTAATCACATCAGTGCCTACTTCAACTACATTGGTGCATCCAACTATCATGCTGTGATCCAGGCAAGTGATCAAAAAACGCTAGTATTATGGCCTTTTACGGGTTCTTGAATTCGTGTCATAAGAAATAGGAGCAGAATTAGGCCATTCGGCCCATCAAGTCTGCCTTTCAATCATGGCTGGTCTATCTCTCCCTCCTAACCCAATTCTCCTGCCTTCATCCCCATAACCCCTGATGGCAATTCATGCTGAGGACTGGAAATAATCCAATTGGATTCACAGTATCCATCATGAGATGGCCCCAATTCACCCTATACTTAAACATGGACCGAGAACCCGTTATGTACAATTAAGAGTCGGTTACTCCACACTGACCATTAATTCTTGCAACTCTATCCATATCTATACATTAATTGATGAACACAGTTCTCAGCAAGTGTGCTTACATATAAAAATACATGCAGTTTAAATTCACAACTACAAATAAAAAATGATGCTATTTCATCCTCCTTTCAGTGGATCTTGTACTTTGTGCATCAACTGATACCCCCTCCTGAAATGCATGACCATGCCTCCTTGGACTAATATGTCCAGGCTAAAATGTTCACCATTGACAAGTAATGCCATGTTGTTTGGTGCTGCTGAATTCTTATTATAACACTGGTTAAACATTGGAATAATTTCTAAGGGACAGGATATATGTTGTAAGACAAGGACATTTTAGTGAAGGGGAAATTCGGTCTCCCGCACCCAAGTTGGGTTGGTAACTAAGGAAAAAGTACGGTGGTAGAGGCTTTTGACAAAGTCTTGCAAGGTAGGCTGAACCAGAGGGCAGGTTGTGTGGTATCCAAGGCATGTTAGCAAACTAAATTGGTTTAGTGATGGGAGGGAGAAGGTAGTGGAGGATGGGCATTTTCACATTTTTGTCTGTAACCAGCAATGTACCGCAAATGGCCAGTTTCTGTGCTGTACAACTCTGAGGTGCCTGAAGAATCCTATACAAAAAGGCAGCACACAACAGAGCAGGAGCTGAGTTGTTCAAAGTGCTAAGTGGCCCACTGCTGTGTGCTTGGCCTACATGTTCTTTGTTTGGAAAGAAACAAGAAACTTCATGACATGCTGGGGTTCTTTTTAATCAAACATACAAGATTTTACAGAGACAATATTAGTGGAACTCCTCCAGTGTTTTGAAGAGCCTAATGCCCATATTTCTGAAGCATACCAGGGGGTGGGGCAATCACTGCTACTTTGTAGACCACAACTTAGTGCTGGGATAAGGTCTTGATTTACAAACACTTCTTTAAAGTTGACTAAAGGATGTACTGGAGCACTGAAAACAGTTGTGAAGTTCACAATCAATGCTGGTTTATGAATTGTTGCACTTAAGATATCGAGAGTAATCCACATATTCCAGAGAACAATCATGGGTCTTGTTTTCATTATGTGGTGCAAACGTCATAAGTGATAGGAGCAGAATTAGGCCATTCGGCCCATAGTCTACTCCGGCATTCAATCACGGCGGATCTATCTCTCCCTCCTAACCCCATTCTCCTGCATTCCCCCTGAAACCTGTACTAATCAAGAATTTGTCAGCAAATGGTCATTGTTAGATATAAATGTATTATCATGGCACCCATCCTCTTGTATGCAAAGAGTTAATGACCTGGAGCCTAGCCTTCAAATGGCACACGTGCAAGTGTATTGATATGGATGAGCAGAACAAGCTTTAGGGCTGGCTGTATGACAACTTTTCAAACAGATCCCCTTGAGAGAAGGAAAAACAGGTTGTACAATATTGTGCTCAAGTGAATGCCTTGGGGACAATGGGTGAGCAAACAGAAAACTACAATAAGGATGACGTGAGCACAGAGAAGGAACACGTTCTCTGACTATCTCCACACTCTCATTTCATGTTTTCTGTGCTCTTGGTATATTTTCAGGAATGTGGCTTTTGAATTATTGGTGCTTGCAAACATTGCTGTCAACCCCTTGATGAAGCACAACCTTATCCATCATTGGGAGTGACAAGGTTAAATGTACATGGACAAATATCGTGGCTATCCTTGGTATCCACACTGTTGGACCAGGCTTCAGATTTTATTAGCTGAACCTCCAGAGGGAATGTAATATATAGCATAAACAACAAGAGACAGATTTCAATTCCAAACTGTGCTCTGCCAACAGAACCAATCCAAGTAAGAAAACTTGCAACAGGTAAACGTTGCAATTTGTGTCCTCAATATAATTTCTGGAAATAGGTTATTCTGTATGGTCACACCACAACCTGTACCTAGTCTAGTTTCCCTGTATGGGCTGTCACAAATATTCCTGAATCTCAGTCAACGGGTAAGATTTTATCTGTACAAGAAGGAACTGTAGATGCTGGTTAAAACCGAAAATAGACACAAGAAGCCGGAGTAACTCAGCGGGACAGGGAGTATCTCTGGAGAGAAGGAATGGGGGACGTTTCGGGTCTGAAGAAGGGTCTCAACCCGAAACATCACCCATTCCTTCTCTCCAGAGATGCTGCCTGTCCTGCTGAGTTACTCCAGCTTTTTGTGTCTATCTTAGGTAGGATCTTATAAATGGCTGCAGTTGTTTTGTCTCCAGAGGAACACTACGCACCCCTTTTTCCAAATGGTGAACTCCAAGACTAATGTGGTGTAAATATAATAAGATAAAATCCAGAACACTATATAGATTCAGACATTTGCAGACTTGCAGGATCTTCCAATAATGTACAAAACAAATGCTTCTGTCACATATATTTTCCAACTAATTATATTGTCACAACCATGGTTTGTCGAATTTTGGATGTATTCTGTACTTGAAACAAAACCCGAGGAATAATTATCTCACTTCACAAGTCATTATTCTGTCAATGATTTTTATTAAAAGCACTATCTATCTGAATAAGTAACCTTTGTTAAATACTAGAGCGCTTCCTTTCCTGTTCAGGTTGTGAAGTAGATAACTCAAAAAGGAAAGAAAAACAGAATATATCTACAAGTCTTGAGATCCTGGAAATTATTCACTGTCATGTGCTGTCTTGTCTGTTTTGCTACATGTTTACTTTTAATATAAGCTTCTTTTAAATTTGACACACCCTCCCTTTCCTTGCTCTCAAAATTTCCATCCTGTCCTACTTCACACCTGCATCTTCAATGCAAAGGAACATGCAAGAAACACGTCCAACTTAAATGAACAACATTAATTCTACAAAAGGAACGTTCTCCATACGCAAAAACAACAATGTGCTCCTTACAAAAAAAACATACTGGTGATAGAAATCAAGTTGATTAACTTTCCATAATCCACCATTCAGGGTATAATCAATTTTCCTGACTTCAATGGGTATTATTTAGGCACAGTTCCAAAAACAATATTTAATGCACTGCTTTGCACAAATCTATGTTTTCTACTAAGCAGTTTAGTGCAAATGTTTTATAATGTGTACCACTACATTTCAATGGGACACATAATAAATCATTACACCTAAATTAAATTTAACTAAAAATGCAATGCTAGCTGTCATTATATAATCATTATGTATGATATTAACCAATTTGAGATACAAAAAATAAAATTGTTCCCCAGCAGAACAGAATCCCAAACCTCAATAATGTTGACAAAGTTTTTCCCCAGGAATATGCAGGACATCTGTTTGCGCCAAATCCATAGACAAATGCTGTGTTAAATCTCTGATTTTAAGTTAATATATACAGTGTACTTACTTTCCATTGCAAACCATTCCATTTCACCAAGTTTACCTTATAGGCAGCTGAGACATGGAAGAATAGAAATGTAATCAACTGTTGTGTGGTTAGCCAATCCCAGCAAGGACCAGAATCAACCTCAGTGCCCAGGAATACAAAAAAAAAAAGCTTTTTTAATGTGGATCAACGTCATGAAAGGTTAGCTTCCCAGCGAGACTTCTATCCCAAATAGCAATCAGTCTGCTTTCTTCAAAATTTATTCACAAGATTAGCTATTTGGCCAAGATACCAGAAGGCCACCAGGGATCGGTCAATGGAAGTGAACATGTAAATTTGAATTTGCGATATAGCTCACATCTTCAGTGTCTCTCCTGTTTCTGCATCATTCCTTTTTTTGGGAATATTGGTTTGGGGAGAACGAGAAAGGCCAAATTAAAACGAGAGGCGAGCAAACAAACAAAAAGTCATTGACTATTTCCATCATCCACAACTTTAGAGAAAGGTTAGTTGATGGAAATTATTTCCATACATCAGTGTTATTTTAGCCTTTGTTCAAACCGTTCTTGCAATGTTTATAGTTAAACATCAACAAAAAAACTCAAACATCTGGCCTTCTGTAAATAACATACTCGTTTGAAATCAGCAATGACTCCCAAATCATTGTTTATAGTAACAGTCACTACTTTAATGCGCAGCTTGTCTTTTCCCTTTAAATATGATGCATTCTGTCAATGAAAAGCAACTAATGCCCATGTAAAATGTATACATTTTGCTTTGTTCACTGCACAAAAATTTGAATGATGATCACATCACTTCTTTCATTTTGTCAGCATTGCAGTTAATCCATTAACGTCTCACTTCCAGTAATCTCAGCTTGGTCTGGCAGACAGAGACAAAGTTGCTCGAGGTTTGGCAATATTTGATCCATTGAAATGGCAAATCTCATCTGGTTCTCGACTAAGCACGGATATATCACTTCCAGATCTCCGGCCTCTATTCATAGAGATCAAGGTTTGCAGTGGAAAGAGGAGGATGACAAAATTCAGCATTTTCTCAGTTTCACTACTGAAATTTAATCCTCGAGAATCTCCCAATCACTGGAAGTTTTTAAAAATTGGATCTATCTCCTTAAACGTTCTTGCTCAAGATTCTAAAGTTGAACTACACCAGAAATAAATTTGCAACAGCACTATTGTTGATGCTTTTTAAATGATATATGCAGCTGTTTACATTCTACAGAATTTTAACACTGCTATAAAAGAACAGAACTCAAGACAAGGCTTGCAGATTTTGTTGTAAAATGAAAATAAAATGAATCAGCAATTGAATCAATGTTTCTCTTTATTCCAGGTCTAACAAGCCTCAAAAGTCCAGAGTCAAACTTCAACAGCAACATTAGCCGTTTCATAAGGAATCCATTTTACTTCAACTTCCTGACAAATGGAAAATGCCTGTTTACATGGACGACTGTTTGGGTGAACTGTCACATGGGGGATGGGAGAGAAAAAAAACTACTGGCAGGAAATAAACATAGGATCACAACACATGCCGAGATCAGGAGGAACTGTTTCATCATTTACTGGTTTTTGAATTGCATCTTTTTCATACTGAAAATAACCGAAAATTCGTATTGCTGTTTCGCCTTAAGTCAGAATCAGTAGTGCTCCTTCGTAAAACGAGTTATTTATACATTGGTTCGTGAATTCTATTCCTTGCACATTGAAAGACAAATTTCCCCCAAAACGATTAGGGTTCTCTCATTCAAAAGATTCGTTTTCACCTCGCACCATAAATCTATTCATAACCAAAACGTATACAAAAACCTCTTAACTAATGTGAACCATATGACAATAAATAACGCGATAGGAAGTAGTTTGCCACATGTCTGCAAAACGAATGTTTATGCTAACTAGTTTGAAAATGGCTGCCCATAGCCTTCTATGTACTTTCTAAAAACAACCTTCATCTCTAGTCTTAAAAAACATCCTTCTCTTTGGATTTACCGACGTTTAATATTATGCATAAACGCCAAACTATTTATTGTACAACCATAAAACGGAGATTCCACAAATAATGTTACATGCGCATTGAAAACATTCACACTATGGAGTATCAACTGACATCGCCACATGATTCGACCAAGCATACCATTAACCATTCATAATACTTTATCGTCTCTTAAAAAAAAAAATCACAACCGCGTTAACCACATGAAATGGTTACTTTAAAATTTACATTTTGCACGTTGCAGACTATCAGATCAACAAAACCTCCGAACAATAACATATCTCTACTATAAATTCCAGTGATCGTAAGAGGGTTTAACGTGGCGTGCGGAAACCATAACATTGCGATCACAACACAGATGATTGCAAACTCTTCCACGCGTCTACCACCGACCGCTTCTTTTCTTTGAACATCGGGAAAAGATTGTTTTCCCAAAGGGGGAAGAGTGTGTATTTTATTAATAATGATGTTTTTTAAAAAAGGGGGGGGGGTAAAATTGATTAAAAAAACAAAGATTTTCATTGGGAATGTAGCGTGGTCGACGTTCCAAAACATGCTGAGCCGCCTGTGCTGTGGGGGAGTGGATCAACTGTGGGGTGGATGGCTTCAATGGAAGGCGAGGCTCGGCGGCTGGGAGGATAGACGTGATGCGGCCAGCCAGCAAGCTGCCTGACGGGTTTGTGTTTATTTTCTTCCAGCTGCCTGATCCGAACTTGGCGGCACCGGGGGAGAGGGCGGGAGCGAGACAAGAGGGGTGGGGTGAGGCAAGGGGATGTTGGGGGGGGGTGAGGCATGTTGGGGGGGGGGGTGAGGCATGTTGGGGGGTGAGGCACGGGGGATGTTGGGGGGCAGGGTGAAGCAAAGAGGATGTTGGGGGGGTGAGGCATGGGGATGTTGGGGGATGGGATGAGGCATGGGGGATGTTGGGGGGCAGGGTGAAGCAAGGAGGATGTTGGGGGGCAGGGTGAAGCAAGGAGGATGTTGGGGGGCAGGGTGAAGCAAGGAGGATGTTTCGGGGCAGGGTGAAACAAGGAGGATGTTGGCGGAGTGAGGGAAGGGGATGTTGGGGGGGTGAGGCAAAGGGATGTTGGGGAGAGGGTGAAGCAAGGAGGATGTTGGGGGGGTGAGGCAAGGGGATGTTGGGGGGGGAGGGTGAAGCAAGGAGGATGTTGGCGGGGTGAGGCAAAGGGATGTTGGGGGAGGGTGAAGCAAAGAGGATGTTGGGGGTGAGGCAAGGGGATGTTGGGGGGAGGGTGAAGGGGCAAGAGGAGAGGGTGGCTAAGGGGCAATGGGGTTGCGAAGTGGTGAGGGCATGGGATGGCATAGGGGTAGTAAAGGGGTAGGGGGCAAGGAGGTATTAGGATAAACAGAGTATGGGGAAAGATCCATGTGAGTGAGCAACACGACCAGGCAGTTCGAGCCGCAGCCCCAGTCTGCCTTTCACCACCAACCCCCACACCCTCTTCCCCCTGCCCTGCCTTGCAAACACTTACCATCTGATGGTGATGATTGAAGGGCACGTTGGCTTCCTGGAAGAAGGCGCTCAGGGCCGTCTGGATGAAAACAAAGGGGAGGGGAGGGGGGAGAAGAAGGGTCACTTTGAGCAGGCAAGTGTGTGTGTGTGTGTGTGTGTGTGTGTGTGGGGGGGGGGGGGGGTAAGTGAGCGAGTCCGGGCCGGGCCGGGTCGGGTCTGTCACCGCCGCCTGTCCTTACCTCGAACTGCCAGTGGGCCGCCTGCAAGAGTTGCTTGGCCTGGTCGGCCGCGCAGCCGGCGGTCAACACGAACTGGTTGATCATCACTTGGTGCTTCAGATCGTCCATGTTGACGGACATGGTGCGGGACAGCGGGAGGACCAGGTCCCTTGGCTTCGCGCTCTCCCTCCCTCAATCGACGCCTCTGACTGAGGTAAATATCTCCGCAGCCGCCGCGATCACCCTTCTCTCTCCCTCCCTTCACCCTCTCACTCGACGCCGGTTATCAGGCTCTCAGCGCGCCTGTTGTTGTTGTTGTTGTTGGGGTTTTTTTTTCCCCTCACACACACACACTCTCGCAGCGGCGGCGGCTCCCAACACGAATACAAATATTTACGAAGCGTTCAGACACCGGCGCCCGCCCCTCCCCCCCACCCTGAGCGACGGCTGACGTCAGCCCCGCCCGCCCCCCTCTGGATCGGCGGCCTGACGTCACCGCGCAGCCATCCGACCCGACGTTGCCTCGCCGCCAACCGTTCCGACGCCAGACGTCGCCGACCCGACGGATGACGTCACCAGCGGCTGCTACTCTTCTGTCACTGAAGCAACAGAGCCGGTTTATTTCTCACCAGCATCTGCAGTTATTTTCTTACACGTTTTATTTCTCCACTTTCCCTCCCTCCCCCCCCCTTTTCCTATCGTTCATATTTTATTTTGTAAACCAGCATCTGTAATTCCTCACTTTGCACGTTTTAAAACCGAGTGTCGGTGTCACGGCCGGCTGCTGCTGCTGTTTTATTGACGCCGGTGTGTGGGGAAAAGTTTTTTTTTATTAAGTGTGTTTTCAAAACGCACTAATAAAAGTGACCACCCGACCAGCGTCCGACCGCAGTTCTTTCCTTCACAAACCATCAGCATCTGCAGTTCCAGGGATGCTGACTGTCCCGCTGAGATAGACTCTGTATTGTCTATCCTCGGTGTACACAAATGAGGACAAGGTTATTTGCGAAGACAATCTAATGCCATTCCCCATCCCCTGCTCTGCTACTACCGATCAATAACTCCGTGCAAACCGCCTCCCGGGGAGGCGTGGGAAGGACTGAGTTGTGACTGCAGCTTTGTTGTGTCCACCAGGCAGGGGTGGGAGGGGATGAGCCGGGCGACGGGGTTTGGACTACAGATCCCGGCATCCCCCGCGGCACCCCCCCCTTCTCCCATCGCCATCCGATGACGCACTGATCGGAGGCGGGGCCGCGTCAGTATTTGACTTTATAAGGGCAGCTTCGACCAGAGGGGCGGGACCGCAGGAGGTAAACACTGCGGCTGCGCCAATGGCTGGAGGGGGGCCGGGTTGGGCTGGGCTGAGCTGACGCACCGGGGGCGGGGCTGCCGCGGGGCGGGGCTGGCGCAGGGGGGAGGGGCGTTCCGTGTGTGTATCAAAAGCAGCTGCCACATGACCCCGGTGCATGCAGTGAACATGTGGCGAGCATTTTGTGCAGCAATTACTCCCAGCATTTTGTGCATGTCCTGGCGAGTATTGATGTTGACAGTCCAGGGCGTGAGTGGTACTGTTGTGTCTTCGGGTTTGATGTCCTGATAATAACGACACAATTCAGGTTGTTTCAGTTGCCTTAATTTACTCCTTTATTCAGCTCCTTGCCTGTGTGGCGTAGTGATACTGAAAAGTGCTTACATACCTAATCACAGTGTGTGTGTGTGTGTGGTGAGTGTGCCTGATACAAAGTAGTGCAGGAGGTTGGGACTGCTACAATGAATATGTAGCATATGTAACATCCCCCCTTCTCAAAAGAAAAGAATAAAAGTTAGTGACACTAGAGGATTTCCAGAGCGAGGGTGGCAATCCTGTAGCAGATACCGTGGGATTATTCTGCCCACATTCATGGCATTCTGCTTTCTACTATACTACACAACAAAATATATAATGGCAGCTTGTTTTCTTTCAGGTAGTGCGTAGCCAGTCAAGAGTCATGTCTTGGCGTGACTTGTGACTTGTCCCTTCCAGTGCTAGCGATAACGCGCTGGGGGTAAGATGTTGCTCCTGGATCTAGTAGATCTGGTTGTTGCCTGCAGTGTTGCACTCGATGTATTGGTGACTTGTTGAGTCGTTTCCTGGCCATTGGTTGGTGCTGGTTGACTATATAACTCACTGGTAGCAGTTTGTGAGAATGTGTTGTCATCAATGGCAGGTGTTGCTGTTGCTGTGGGTGGTGTCCTAGGAGTTGCTGGTGTTGTCTTTGAAGTTGCAGGTGTTGACATTTCAGGTGTCGGGCGGATGTGAATTCTGTTTCGTCTCAACTGCCTGCCCGGTTCTGTCTCTATGATATATGATTTTGGGGTTCCAGCCCTACTGGTGATTTGTGCTGGGGTCCATTTCTTTGTTATTGGATCCTGAGCATGTACGTTTTGGCCTTGAAATAGTTCAGGCAAGTACTGTGCATTTTTGTTGTATTGTTTCAGCCCCTCCTCCTGGGCAGCTGCCAATTTTGCCCTTGTTTCTTCTTGGTCGATAGGGGGTTGGATTTTGCTTGGCAGGGTGGTTTTGTATTTCCTGCCATTTAGCATTTCTGCAGGAGACTTCATGTCAGCCTTTAGTGGAGTTGCCCGTAAGGATAATAGTGCCAGGTTTGGATCCTCCTTTGCCTCTCGGCATTTTATTAGTATTTTCTTGGCTGTCTGTACTTGCCTTTCAATAAACCCATGGCCCTTTGGGTAATGTGGTGAAGATGTTGTGATTTTGAACCCGTATTCGGTGGCCAGCTCTCTGAATTCCCGAGATGTGAATTGGGTTCCATTGTCACATACGATCTGCTCAGGTATTCCTTGCTCTGCAAACAACCCTCTAACAATTGACACAATTGTTTTAGCTTTCAAGTCCTTTATGTTTCTCACAAATGGGAATTTGGAGTAGTAGCAGGCCATAATCAAATACCATTGCTGGTTCTCTGTGAACAGGTCTGCTCCGATGGTTTGCCATGGCCGGCTTGGGATATCACTGGGTGTCATTTCCTCCTTCTGTTGTGAATTCCTGTATTTTTGGCATATGTGGCATGTAGATACCAGCTTTTCTATGTCCTTGTACATGCCTATCCAGTACACAGCGGATTTAGCACGGAGTCTGCACTTTTCCATTCCTAAGTGTCCTTGGTGGATCTTTTCGAGGATTTCTTTTTTCATGGACTTGGGTATGATGATTCGTGATCCGGCCAGCAGGACTCCATTCTCTACCGAAATATCATCACGGATGGTCCAGTATTCGCGGAGGATAGGCTGAACTTGTTGTCTCTTTTCTGGCCACCCCTGTATTACCATTTGGGTGAGGAGCTGGAGTTCTTCATCTCTGGCTGTTTCCTCTTTAATCTGTTCCAGCTTCACGCTTGTCACACTCACAATGTGGTGGATCTTTATGCTCAGCCCTTCCATCTCTTGTTTGTCATGTGTTGATAGTCTGGATAGGGCGTCAGCTAGCAGCAGGTCTTTTCCTGGCTTGTATCTGATGTTGTAGTCGTAGCTCTGTAGCCTCAGTAATAGTCTCTGTAGTCTGGCTGGTGCTTTGGTGAGGTTTTTTTTTCCGATTTGTTCTAGAGGGCGGTGGTCTGTTTCGATGTCGAAATACCTTCCATATAGGTAAGTGTGAAATTTCTCGCAGCCATAGACTACTGCTAAGAGTTCTCTCTCTATGTTTGCGTACCTTGATTCTGTAGGAGTGAGTGCTTTGGATGCATACGCAATAGGTCGGCCATTTTGTATCAGTACTGCTCCAACTCCTCTCATGGAGGCATCAACTTGGAGTGTTACAGGTTTCTGTCTGTCATAGTACTGCAGGATCGTTTCTTTGCTGATGAGTTGTTTTAATTTCCCAAAATCTTGGCTATGTGAAGCACACCAATCAAATTCAGCGTCGTCTTTCATCAATTCACGGAGATTTGCTGTATGATTAGCAAGCTTAGGTATGAAGACTCCCATGTATTGTATGAGCCCTAGGAAACTTCTTAACTGTTTCTTGTCTTTGGGTTCCTCCATGTGGTTGATAGCATCCACTTTTGTAGGGTCCGGTTTCACTCCTTCTGCAGAGTAAATCAGTCCAAAGAATTTGCACTCCCTTTCTTTGATTATGCATTTGTCTGCATTGAGCTTTATGCCGGCTCTTCGAGTTTTTTCCATAGCCTCATGGAGGTTGTAATCATGCGTGTTTTCATCTCTGCCGTATACTTGGATATCATCTGCTATCCCGATTGCCCCTTTACAGCCTTTGTATGTTTCATCTATTTTCCGCTGGAAGACATCTTGACTCACCTTCAGCCCGAATGGGAGCCTGTTGAATCTGAATCTGCCAAATGGCGTGTTGAAAGTGGTGAGCATTGATGACTTCCGGTCTATTTTGACGTTCCAATATCCATTGCTAGCATCCAGCTTGCTGAACACCTTGGAACCGGCTAGTGCGGGTGTGATCTCTTCAAGGGTTGGAGTTGGATAATGGTCGCGCTTCAATGCATTGTTCAGATCCCTGGGATCAAGGCATATCCTTAGTTTTCCGTTTGGCTTTTCTTTGATAACAATTGAATTTACCCAATCAGTTGGTTTAGTTATTGCTGTGATGATGCCCTTTTCTTCCATTTCGTTTAGTTGTTCCCTTAGCCTCTCTTTCAGTTCAAGGGGAACACGGCGGGGTGGGTGGATCACTGGCTTCACACTGGGGTCTACTGTGATATGGTATTCGTATTCCTCAAAACAACCAACGGTATCGTCAAAACACTCTGGGTACATGTCCATCAATTCTTCTTTGTTCCTGATGGGCGGCCGGTTTTTGATGGGTATGTTTCTGTCAATTCTGCAGGAGTTTGTCTTGATTTCATAGTTGATTGACACAATCTTCAGTCTTTGGCACGTGTTCAGGCCGAGAATAGCAGGTCCTTTCGATTTAGTGATGAAGAAGGGGCATTTCACTTCTTTCCCTTTGTATGTTCCTGCTATGATTATTTTGCCTAGCTGTGGGATTATGGAACCTCCGTATGCAGCTAGGACTACATCGCTACTTCCAAGGATTCCTTTCCTGACGCTGCCATCTTTTGTCATGTGTTCAGGGAATATCTTTCCGTAAAGATTGACTGGTAAGATATTGCTCTGGGCTCCAGTATCAATTTTGAGCCTTAGATTAATCGTTGTTCTTTTCTTTCCCACTTTTTTCTGTAGTTGTATTATAGTATATGCTTCCTCTCTGTTGCTATGTGTTTTGCTGTTTCCCATTTCGTGGACGTCAATGGTCCCAACGGAAAGGAATTCTTCCTCAGAGGTATCTGAGGTTATCTCCTCTTCCTGTTGGACGTGTGCGTGTATTTGTTTCCTTCTCGTATTTCTATCGTTCTTTGACCATTGCTGCTTTGGCTTGGTGCTGTATGATTTTGTTGACCTACACATTTTCTTCCAGTGGTTAGGCCTCCCACATGAGTTGCAGGTAGTCCCGTATGCTGGGCACGCCCTGCGATCATCAAATGCATGCTCTGTACCGCAGTTCCAGCAGCTTCTTTGGCTTGCTTGTTTGTTTGCATGCCTAGAAAATGTCTGCTTTGGAGCCTTTAAGGTGGAGCCAGGGTCACGTTTTGAGAGAGCGTCTATATTCACTCTGGTGCTGCTCTGAGATGAGCCAACTTGAAGGCAGAGGGAGGACATTTGTTTCCTTGTGGCTTCGAAAGCTCTGGCAGCATCTACGGCGTCTTTTAGGTTGAGGGTGTCTTTCCCTATTAGGGACTTTTGGACCTCTTGGTGGGCGCACCCCCATATTAGCTGGTCGACAATTCTGTCATCTTCATCACCAAATCTGCATTTCTTGGCCACGTTCCTTAGTCTCGAAAGGAAAGTGTCGGTTGTTTCTTGTGGGTCTTGTCTTAGCCCTTGGAACTCATACCGATGGATTCTGTGGTTTGATTTGGGCTCCATATGGTTCGCAAACCTTTCAAGGACTATTCCCGGATTATTGCAGTCAGGCTCTGTTAAGCTCCAACTGTTAAAAATGTCTAGACCCTTCTCCCCGAGCCATAGTAAAATATAACTGACCTTCTCTTCATCTGCAGTTCCTTTCAGGAAGCTTTTAAATGCCAGCTGGCTCTTTTGTTTGAATTTCTTGAACGCCTCCACCACATCATCGGCGTCCCAGTTCATCGTAGGGTGGAGGCTCATTGCTGCTGTGGAGGCCGCCATCTTGTGTTGTTAGGCGGGTGCACAAAAAAAATCAATTTCTCTGCAGCCGCTGTTCCTAATTCACAATAGCGATTCACAATAGCGCGGGTTTTTACTCGAAAGTCACCGCTGCCACCATGTTGTGTCTTCGGGTTTGATGTCCTGATAATAACGACACAATTCAGGTTGTTTCAGTTGCCTTAATTTACTCCTTTATTCAGCTCCTTGCCTGTGTGGCGTAGTGATACTGAAAAGTGCTTACATACCTAATCACAGTGTGTGTGTGTGTGTGGTGAGTGTGCCTGATACAAAGTAGTGCAGGAGGTTGGGACTGCTACAATGAATATGTAGCATATGTAACAGGTACACCAACCACAATCCGCTGCTTTGCAATCGGATTCATTTTGTGCATGAGTCAACTCGTAATATACGAGTGTACATGAACACGTAATAATATATATCCTTCCAATCATCCATCAAACAGCCCCTTTATATTCATTTTCCACACAACAGAAGCGTGATTTTTACGACCTTGGGAACAGGAATTCATGCTTTTCATCGTGCCGATGAGCTCATTTGTTTTGCAACACGTCGCAGAGGCTGAATCAGCTTAGCTTCCGACTTCCTCAGAATACAATTCCTTTGACCTTCCTGCCTAATCAATGGCAAGCTTTCTACTATGTTAGCATAAGGCATGTATTAATGGTTCAATGGTACGCTATTGTCACGTGAACCTCTTTTTGAATTTTTTTTGTGTGCAGTTCAGTGAAAAATCGTACTATACATAGGCACCATCATACTTCAAACTTGGGTACGAGGGTGCAAGAATAGTTGATTATACCAAGACAGCACACAATAATTGCCATGTTTCACATTTAATGTTTAATACATTATCCCTGCTTGCAAGTTCCTCCATAAAATGTGTCAGTATTTTCCTTTGGAGTTGCATTTCTAACAAGCTTTTGATCCTATTAAGGGAAAGTACAGAAGCACACACAAAATGAGCCAGGGCAGGCCACCAGGTATAAACCCTGTTCATCTATTCACTACGACCATGGCTGATCTATGCTGAGCACCACTCCTTTCCTAGTTCCTTGATTCCTAGTTTCTTGATTCTGCAAATATTTTTCTATTTCTGCCTTACGTACATTAAATGATCTGGCCTTTACCGCCCTCTATGGTAGAGAATTCCGGAGATTCACCAACGTCAGAGAAGAAATGTCCACGCACCACAGTTTTAAACGATTGCTCATTATTTGTCCAGCTACGCCCCCTTTGTTCATGATTCTCCCACAAGTGAAAGCATTTCAACATTTGTCAAACACCCTTAAGAACTTGTTTGTTTGAATTAGGTCAGACTTCATTCTTGTAAACCTAAAGAAATACAGACAAATAGTCTAGTGTCTTTTTATAGGTCAGCCCTTTCATTGCAGGATCTAACCTCTGAATTTCCAATTTACCTCCAATGCTACTATTTTTGCATCAGGGGACCAAAACTGCAAAGTATTCCAGATGTGGCCTCACCAACATTACAATTGGAACAAAAACTCCCTATTCTTAAACTCCAACCCCTTTGCACGCCATTTGTCTTAAATGTCTTTTGGACCTGCCTGTTAATTTTTGGGGATTTATGCATTGCCATTCATGGTTAGATTCACATGTAGATCCCTTTGATCATCACTCATCTGCAGTCTCGCTCCATGTAGTTAACAATCTACTATTTAATTCCTTGTACCAAAGTCCATAATTTCATATTGTCCCACTTTAAACTTAATTTTCCTTTTGGTTTCTCTAGTCTCTCCATCGATCAATATCCCTTTGCAGAATCAAGTGTCTTCATCACCATGTTACTTAACATATTTGCCGTTTCCTTGTTTCCTATTATTAATTCAACAGCTTTTTTTTCTCCAGACATCCCACACCTATTTTAGCGACCTTCAACCCATTTTATACATTAATAGAATCTTTAACTGTTTGTTTTGATAGTACTTACAAGATCTCTCTCAGAATCAATTTTCTTGTAAGTTTTTCAGTCTTTCGCTGATGGATCCTAAAATGTTCCCAGTTCTCTGGCCCACCACCAGCCCCAGCTATTTTGTATGCCCTACTTTTCAAAGTAACCTTTCTAATTGGAATAAACTCCTGCTGAATGTCACTACCCATCTATTTGAAGGCCTATGTCCTTTTTTTTTGCAGTCTTTTTCTTTCCACTGTCTTGTAGAATTTATGTGTAACTTATCTGTAATTTGTTTCTATATGTTTTCGGAGTCTCTGTGTGTGATGCTGCAGAGTCTGAGTCTCTGTACCTGTTCCTCATTGTTCTCAATTTGACAAAAAAAAACAATTCGACTTGAACTCAACAATTGGATCCTCCCTTTCCCATTCCAAGTTAGGAAAGTATATGCTTTCAAACTGCAGGAACCTTTTGGTCCAATATTAATTTAATAATTACCCACACTGATGGAAGAAACCTACTGTAACTCACGACCACAACTCTGGTATTGGACATCCTAAAGAAAAGAAAATATTGGGCAGATTTACTGGTGAAGAAATAATCACATGATTTTCTTTAAAATAACTTGGAAAGCAAACAAAGTAACGTACAATTGTGCATTTATTTGGCCTTCAACTAAACCCAAATGCAACTTTTGAAATAGCATCTTCCTTCAACAAACTTTAAGCAATAAAATCTACTGAATGTAGACACAAAAATGCTGGAGTAACTCAGCAGGACAGGCAGCAACCCATGGAGAGACGGAATGGGTTCGAGACCCTTCTTCAGACTGAATGTTTGCTTCTACAGTTAATGTAGATCCAAACAGGGATCATTGTTCATGTTTCAAATTGCTAGTTACAGTTTGATTGTATAAGAAAATAACTGCAGATGCTGGTACAAATCGATTTATTCACAAAATGCTGGAGTAACTCAGCAGGTCAGGCAGCATCTCGGGAGAGAAGGAATGGGTGACGTTTCGGGTCGAGACCCTTCTTCATAACAGCCTACATTTAGAGACATACAGCAATATTTGTTATATTGAATGTTACCAAATATGTACGAATAGTAATATGAGAAAAATCATTTTTTATTATAAATGATTGTAATGCAGTGTTCATTGTAAAAATAATAAAATTCATTAAAATATTTAACATGTTTGTTATTTGTGAAAACAATTTTGCAATATTAAATAAATAGATTTTTTTTAAATGTGCCAAAAAACGATTAACAAAGATTACTGTATATGGGTTTCTTGGACAGATATCAGTTGTTAAAAAAGTAGCATAAAGGCCAAAAAGGATGTAAATAATAGAAATGCACTTTATTGTTTCAGTACAGTAGGTAAATTGGTAAACAATAAATTGATACATCACACTTAATCGTTTATCTGAATAATTAACATCAAATTTTTACCTTGTTTCTTGCAGTCAGCAGAAATGTGCATAATCAGATTGATTCAAACTCTGGTAATGCCAAGCAAACCGCAGTAATGCATATAAAATTTGATAGTTTTCATCAGTACATCCACAGGGCACAGAAGAACTCAAAATCTCAGACTTTGAAAATATATTGTATAATTTAGTCCCGACCCAAAATGTTGTCTGTCCATTTCCCTTCACATTCCCTTCCTCTGGCTGAAGAAGGGTTTTGACCCAAAACGTCACCTGTCCTTTTTCTCCAGAGATGTTCCCTGACCCGCTGAGTTAGTTCCACACTTTGTGTCTTATCATACCTCTCCGACTGCTGCCTGAATTTCTCTTATACCTTGTTTTCACAAAGTGAGAAAACAAGTTCATCCCAAGTATGGGAGAAGGATGGTGTAAGCAAAGCAAATATCTCTAATTGATGCAGGCCAAGGTAGATGAGATATCAGTGTTAATAGAGCCATTGGTTAATCGATTAATAAATGTCGGTGGAGAGAGGGATATGTTAAAATGATAAAATGCAGGTCTGAATTGTAGCAGAACCTGAATGCAAAACATAATGCTGTAAATGCACACCACATCTCAAACAATATCTGCGGAGAGAGAAATCATGAGTTAATATTACAGATAGATAAACTTGCAGCAGAAGTTTCAGCACAGCTCTGAATTGGCTGGGGCAGATAGCAAAGGAAAAAATTGGGTCTGTGGAAGCAGCATTCTCTCTCAATAACTGGGAAACATTCTTGTGATGACTTTCCCTGTGGCAGACATCAGACAGACCCCTTGCTGGTTATCACATTCCTTTGTTTTCTTTCCTTCTTGAAAATGGTTACCATTTTGTCTCTGAGATCCCCTGGAATGTCCTCTCTTCCGAAAGTGTGAGAAGAATCTGTTCGCAGAAGTGTCAATGCATCAGAAGTTCCTTTCTCCAAGTTTTTGAACTTTACTTCTGCAACCTTGTCTGCAGCTGATACATGGCCTTTTCAACTTGTTTTATGGTGGTGGCGGGATTAGATCAAGTTATTTGTTGCTGAGCGGTGTCAAGGACACTCAAAAGTGCTAATTCCGGCAGGCATTGATTATCTTTTTATTCTCGATGTTCTCTTTTGTTCTTCGCTTTCAGCAGAATAGGCCTTTGAATGGTGTTGGTAGTTGCTGCATTTCTTGCACTCCGTCCACTCATCATTTGTTCCTTTGGTCCTGGCTTTTCTGTGAGACTTTAATCTTCAGGTGCCTAAAGAGCTTTTCCCTGTAGGAATGGTGGAGATTTAAAATTTTTTAAACTGCTAGAGTTTGCAGTTAATTAATTCCTCGATCTCTTGGTCATTCCTATCAAATTAATCCTAATATTTAGTTTTTAATATGGGAGTTGCTTTATAACTACTAACTGCAGTATAGTCAGAGCAGTCCAGTACCATGGATGTTGTTGATTGAACACAAAAATATAAAAGCATATTTTTGCTTCATTAAATTAGAAATTCAACAGCATATTTGCACAACAGCTATTTTTTTAAATCAAATTAAAAATTCAACAGCATTTTCATTGTAAAATGAATAAAAAGCAGATTAAATTATAGATTCAGTTGAATGTTGCTGTAGCAGTGTGTTGATTATCTGTGCATTAGAGCATATATATATATATATATATATATATACTTGTTTTCAATTTTTATTGAGTAGCCTGTTGCTGAAATTCGAGCTAATAATGTCACAACTTCTGGGACCTGAGCAACAGGCAAAACAACATTGTACCTCATTAACCAGTCAGATTAAAGGTTAGGAACATAGAAGAAAGAATGATCCATTTAGTCCCTCGAGTCCCTCCTTGTGATCCAACTCCACGTGCCTTTATTCCAAAGGCCCATCATTTGCAATGAACAACTACATCAATTGCAGTTTGTAGCAGAAAGTTCTAAACTTCTGAACATCCTTTTTATAAAGCCTTGAAATAATTTTTAGGCCTTGTTGTCCAGTCCAAATCAAAAATATAAGTTTCTCATCACTCATTTTATCAATTACCAATCACATATTAGTTTCGTTTAGGGGTACAGTGCGGAAACAGGCCCTTCGGCGCACCGAGTCCGCACCGACCAGCGATCATGATGTGCAGGAAGAAACTGCAGATGCTGGTTTACACTGTACAAAATGCTGGAGTAACTCAGCGGGACAGGCAGCATCTCTGGATCGAAGGAATGGGTGACGTTTCGGGTCAAGACCCTCCTTCAGACCAAGAGTTGGGGAGAGGGAGACAGAGATATGGAAGGGTAATGTGTGAAAACAAGACATCAAAGGAGATGCGGATCAATGTTAGTATGGAATAGATCATTGTTAGCTCGGGGAAGGTGACAACGAAGCATACAAGGATAACATTTGACCAGGAGGATAGTCAGACTGGTCGGAGAACTAGGATGGGGGAGGGATGGAGAGAGAGAAGGAAAACAAAGATTACTTGAAGTTTTGTTAGCTGCCCAAGTGAAATATGAGGTGCAGTTCCTCCAATTTCCGTTGGGCCTCACTCTGCCAGTGGAGGAGGCCCAGGACAGAGAGGTCAGTATGGAAATGGGAGAGGGAGTTAAAGTGTTTAGCAACCAGAGGATAACATAGGTCATGTAGGAGGGAACATAAAGGATGCTAAACAAAAGATGTTAAAAAAATTCAGATCTCCATAATGATCAAATCAATTACAATATTGCACCCCCCCTCCCCCTTATCCCAATTCACTCCTTCTCCTTCCAGAATCACAGTTACTATTTCATCTGTACTGGCCAGAATGTTATCCTTGTCCTCAAAGGAAGTAAATATATTGCGTTTATTAGATAGAGTGATTTTCTGTGATCCTTATCCTATATCTGACTTCATTCTCATAGACTGTAAACATTAGCCAAACCAAAGCTTTTCTAATCTAATATCTCTCCAAAAGCTGTGATTGAGGTCTACAGCTAAGTGCCCAGATTTTCCTTCCCCTCCCTTGTCTGTTGAAGTGTCTCCAACTCACATTCCAAATCAATGACTGAGCCAGAAATATACAAAGCAGAGAGAATTACTGTTCTCATGTTTGCGAAGAACAGTCTCATTATTTACAGGCCACATAAACAATCTGGACTTCCATATCTTTGTCTAAATTTTTCTGTCAATATTTTAAATTGGTTGCACGTTTGTCTTTACAATCTTCCTTTATGAAAATAACAACACATGTACATCAAAGGATGTAAATTAGGGCAGAATTTGATGCTAAATCATGTAAAGCAGAATAAATTAGCTCTGGGAAAGCTAATTCAGATGAAGATAAAGCAAAAAAAGTGGATAGATAACGTGAAATATTAAAAAAAATAGACACTCTTAAAATCTTCTACAAAATTTACTGTCCATTGGAATGAAACTTTTATTAATGTACGCCTTAACTGCAATTGCATATTCATTTCATTGAACTGCGGGCCAAATGAAGATTGATACCGAAGCACATAGTGCTTGATCATGGAGTGTGTGGCAGTATTAGTGGAGAGATTGAAACCAGGGAAACTTTAAAGGTCTGAATTAGAGGAGCATGGATACCTTGGACATGGTTTGAGATTATGGCAAGATTGGAGGGAATCACGGCTCCGTAAGTAGATTTCGAAACAAGCATGAGAATTTGAAAATCAAGGCATTGTTAAAGCAGGAAGCCAATAGGTCAACAAGCACACTGTTGATGAATGAACAGGAGTTGGTGAAAGTTAGAATATACTAGACCAAGTGGACCCGCTGGGCTCAAATCTCTCCTGCATTGGTGCAGCACCCTCTCCTCGCCTCCTCCCCTCTCGCCCCCCTCCCCTCTTGCCCCCCTCCTTCCTCCCCTCCCCCCTTGCCCCCCTCCTTCCTCCCCTCCCCCCTCCTCCACCCCCTCCCTCCACCCCCTCCCCCCTCCACCACCCTCTCCCTCCACCCCCCTCCACCCCCTCCCCCCCTCCCCTCCACCCCCCTCTCTTCCCCTCCCCTCCCCATTTCCCCCTTTCCCTCCCCCCACTCCACCCCCCTTATTCTCCCTCCTCCCCCCCTCCTTCCACCCTCCCTCCCTTCCTCGGAGATAGATTTAAACTTTAAAATGTGAATAACTTTGAAAATATAACACAGATTTCAATAAAACTCACGACGGTGAGTAAGGTGGGCCTAAAATTGTTGCGTTATCGTGTACCATTTTGGCTGTAGTTCAATCACAAACAAACGAACAAACTAGAGTTTTAGTATATAGATGCAACAGAGATTTGGATTATAGATTTAGGAGAACAGGTGGAGAGACTGGCCACGTGGATATTGAAACCAAGAAGTAGGGAGATCGAAAGCTTCAGCAGAAAATGTGTTGAGGCAAGGCAGGGAGATGTCAATGTAGAAGTAACTCTGAAAACTGGTTGTTGGAAACACAAAAAAAACATACAGATTGAAGCAGAATGGTAAAACTACATTTGTGGAGAGAGAGTAGAACAGAGTGGTTTTGTAAAATAGTTAATGATGTTCATAATAAACTAGAGGAAGAGCACCTTTTCTTATTTCTAGGTACGTTGCCAGCCTTGGTTGGGACTTAATATTTAATTTAACCACCAGGTTTTTGCTCTTTCTTTTTTTTCTTTCCTGCCTCAACTGGACTTTATTGCCTTTCATCACATTGAGGAACGTGGGGATCTGCCGTGGTGGATGTTTATATTAATTTTTATGTAGTTGTGTGTCTTGTTGCTTTTTTTTGGTATGGCTGTATGCTAATTTGAATTTCACTGTACCTTAATTGGTAACAATAAACTGACCTTGAAACTCTTGAAACCTTGAATTTTTACCTAACAACTTTGGCCTACATCCCATCACAGTTATTCCATCTGTCGTCTCCTACCCTCTTCCTTTCTGCAACTTAACACACTTGTCTTCTTATTTTACCTGCTGTGTGCATCCAGAATAGTTTGTCATTGTTTTGAATCTCTGGCATTTGCAGTTCTTTTTTCATCAATAGTACGATAATGACACTGTTGGTTGAGAAATAAATATCAAAGAAGAAAGCAGGGAGAACAACCATACTCATCAATCTAATAGTTCCATGTGATCTCTTATTGATCTTGAGAAGTTGAACTTATTGTTTCTCAACTGAAAGATGGGAGAGAGATTGGTTTTGAATCACAAGAAGCACAAATGCAATTGGTACTTTACCTTTTTTGAATTGATTATTGATTAATAAAATGCAAGGACATCAGGTGATGATATTTAGTCTGAACATCTGCATTTATTGATGTAACTGATATTTAGAGGACTAAAGTTAATCTAAAAACGTAATTTTAGTTATTTGCCTTATTTTTAAGAAATATGATGCCGCAAATATTTTTTTCAGCCCGATCTATTATCTGGTACTTATGGAGGAAAATAATCACATATGAGGCCTTTTTTCAAACCCACAGTGATTAGAAGCCTTCCCAAGGTGTGGTTTCTTACACTTCCCAAGGTGTGGTTTCTTACACTTCCCAAGGTGTGGTGTGGCTAAGGTTGCCAACTGTCCCGTGTTAGCCGAGACATCCTGTATTTTGGACTAAATTGATTTGTCCCATATTGGACGGCCCTTGTCCCATATTAGGCCCGGGGGAAGCTGTAGGCCCGGACACTGTAGGCCCGGACGATGTAGGTCCGGACAGTGTAGTAGGAAAAAAACTGCAGATGCTGGTTAAAATCTGTGTCTACCTTTCAGACAGTGTAGGTGCGGACAGTGTAGGTCCGGAGGCCCCGGCGCTGCCTAACAGAGGTCGCGTAGCAACCCGCCTCCCGGCCTGGGCGGTCGCCATTGGTGGAGTGGGAGCACGTGGCTGCTGGCTGGGTGAGATCACGTGGGGCACGGGGCAGTGATGTCACCTTGTCCAGTATTTGGGAGTGAGATGGTTGGCACCCCTAGTCGTGGCAGAAGTCTTCACAAGGCGACGCGATCGCGGAACTGGGAACCCACCTGATGGACCCAAAGGCAAGGCCGACGGTGGCCTGTCGAGGGAAGCCGCTGGACCCAAACCCTGGTCATCTCCTGAAGACCATAGAACAGATGAGGAGGGAGCCACTGGAGATGTCGGACGTGAGGAGCAAGGGCCAGTAAGAGGGTGATGCCACCAGCGCCTTCAGGTCAGCTGCAGGAGGCGCCTCCGGGACTCAAAGATGGGCGGGCGAGGGGAGAGACATCAGTTCGCGGACCGAACCGGTCGAAGGCGACGGAGGAAGGCCCTGCAGGAGTCTTGGGCTTACCTGAATCAGGAGCTGCTCCTATAGACCGAGCGCAAGGACGGACCAGACTTTGGAAAAGGTGCCAAAGCATGGCGGAGCATGGATGCGTAAATATGCAAAATAAATTTCACTGTGCAGTTGAACAAGTGACAAATAAAGTACCAGTGCACCATTGAACCATAGGGAATGCAATTTAACATTTAATAAATAACAATAAAAAGTAAAATAAATCCAAGAATTATTTGCTATCTCAAAATAGGAATCTGGGGTGAAGATTCTTGCATTGTGCAGTGGCATGGATCAGCAGATCTTTGCATGGTTCTGCTGATAGCTTTGGCTTGTGATAATTGATAAGTGATTCCCTGGACCAGGATGTGTGGGAACGGATCACTGTGGTTCTCCACTATAATCATCCACATCTGAGTGAATAGGAAACATATGACATTAATTTATACTTTCAACACTGTGGATGCTGGAAGTTGGAGCAATAAAAAACACCTTCTGGAAGAACACAGTGCCGGTGAGTTTGCATTTAGTTTATTGTCACGGGTACCGAGGTACAATGAAAAGCTTTAGTTTTGTGTTAAACGAAAGTGAAAAGTTTTTAGAAAATAGGTGCAGGAGGAGGCCATTTGGCCCTTCAAGCCAGCACCGCATTTTTTTACTGTGGGTTGGAAAGGAATGGTTTTGATTGAGACGCTGCATTTGGAAACAAAACCACCTGCAATTAAAAATATATGCACCGCCTACAAAAGCTTTGCAAAGTATAATGCACCTAAAATGTAGGAAGGAACTACAGATGCTAGTTTACTCCGAAGATAGACACAAAATGCTGGAGTAACTCAGCGGGACAGGCAGCATCTCTGGATAGAAGGAATGGGTGACATTTTGGATGGAGACCCTTCAAACTCCTTTAAGATGAGGGAGTGGGGGCCTGGAAAACGGAAGTCATTGAAAAGACGAAGGGCATGTGAGGTGTCTTGGACATAGGTTTTGAGGGATTGGACCAGAGGGGTAGGATGGAATCGAGGTATGTGGAAATAAATTCAGTGGGACAGGAGCAGGCAGAAACAATGGGTCTGCCAGGGCAGTTCTGTGTATGGATTTTGGGGAAAAGGTAAAACCGGGGCTGTGGAACGATAAGGTTGGAGGCTGTAGAGCAAGGGTACCCAACCTGGGGAAATTTACCCCGTAAATCTCGCCTACCATTATTGTTATTTGAACTTAAAATAATAATGTTAAAAACAGTATTTTAAAATTTCCCCTTTGTCGGTTGTTTTATTATGGTAGAAGTGTAAATTCAAATTACTGAACAAAGCAGCTTGGGAGTAAATTTACTTTCGAAAAGTTGTCAGGGGTAAAAGGGACGAAAAAGGTTGGGAACCCCTGCTGTGGAGGGCAGACAGCCAGAGGTGATAAAGTCTGAAGAAGGGTCTCCAGCATTTGGTGTCTGTCTTCAATGCACCTGATATTCCCCTCTATACAGACATCGAATCGCGGGGCTTGGGTTGGCCCGCTGTGAACCTTTCACCGTCCGGAGCGGCCTGGAACATGGCAACTTCAACAGCCTGACCGTGGGAGAAGACGGCAGGGGAAGAGAAAGGACATTCTGGCCTTCCATCACAGTGAGGAGGTGACTGGAGGAGAACTCACTGTGATGGATGTTTCTTTTTTTTGTTTTGTGTTGGTTTGCGATTGTGTGTGAAATTGCTTATTTTTAATTGCTCTTATTGTTGGACTGTGAGTGACAAAATCTCGTCCAAAAGACTTGGTTTTTTTTGGATGACAATAAAGGTTATTCTGATTCTGATTCTGAAGAAGGGTCTCGACCCGAAACGTCGCCCATTTCTTCTCTCCCGAGATGCTGCCTGACCTGCTGAGTTACTCCAGCATTTTGTGAATAAATACATTCGATTTGTACCAGCATCTGCAGTTATTTTCTTATACTGATTCTGATTCTGTACAGACAAAAGTGCATCAGCTCAGCTGTTCAGCACAGCTGGAGATGGGGTGGCGTGTTGTGGAGCGTTGGGGGGGGATGCACGCTGGGAAATGTAGTCCTAATCACGCAAAACCAGACGACCAACGGGCGGCTTCGAACACCATCTCCCACAATGCACGGCGAGGCCACCGCGACTTACGGGAGGAGAAGTTCGCGACAGTTCCACGACCGGACAAGAAGATGGGCCATTGTTGGGGTCTTTTCCCCGTCCGCTGAAGGAAATAAACGGTCGGATTTGTGCGCTTTACCGGCTGAGGCTCGTCCCCCCCACACCCTCCACACCTCACCCCGCCAGGGACGTCTCCGCCGCCGTGTGAGGAGGAGGAGGGCGGACGGCCGGCAGGCAGGCAGGCGGCTTCCATCGTCGGTCGGTCGGTGGGTCGGCCTCGGCCTCCAGCCCGCCTCGCAGCCGCCCGCTGGTGACACATTCCCCCCTCTCCCCCCCCCCCACGGCGGCAACATCATGGGCTCGGTGCTGAGCAGGAGGATCGCCGGGGTCGAGGATATCGACATCCAGGCCAACTCGGCCTACAGATACCCGCCCAAGTCTGGTAAGGAGGGGAGTATGTGTGTGTGTGTGTGTGCGGGACGGGCCCGGCTCGGTTGTCAGTCTGTGTGTAGGAAGGGAACTGTAGACCCAGGATAGACACAAAACTGCTGGGACAGGCAGCAGAAGAAGGGTCTCGACCCGAAATGTCACCCATCCCTTCTCTCCACAGATGCTGCCTGACCCGCTGAGTTACTCCCAGCATTTTGTGAATAAACACCCTTCGATTTGTACCAGCATCAGTAGTTATTTTCTTACACATTCTTTCCACAGGTGCTGCCTGACCCGCTGGGTTACTCCCAGCATTTTGTGAATAAACACCTTCGATTTGTACCAGCATCTGCAGTTATTTTCTTACACATTCTCTCCACAGATGCTGCCTGTACCGCTGAGTTAGTTTGTGAATAAACACCTTCGATTTGTACCAGCATCTGCAGTTATTTTCTTACACATTCTCTCCACAGATGCTGCCTGACCTGCTGAGTTACTCCAGCACTTTGTGAATAAATAAACACCTTCGATTTGTACCAGCATCTGCAGTGATTTTCTTACACATTCTCTCCACAGATGCTGCCTGGCCTGCTGAGTTACTCCAGCATCTTGTGAATAAACACCTTCGATTTGTACCAACATCTGCAGTTATTTTCTTACACATTCTCTCCACAGGTGCTGCCTGACTCGCTGAGTTACTCCCAGCATTTTGTGTCTATACTCGGTGACAACTCCTCTCCCTGCACTTAGTTAAAGCTAACCAGTCACAAGATGTACACGAATCTATGTGTGTGTCAATTCCCGTATGTTTTTTTTCCACACATTACCTGGTTTACATAACGATTATATGTTATACATTTGTCATTCTGCACACAGAGTACTGTTTGTTGTTGTGTTGTCATCCAACCCAAAATTGGGTTTCTGGGGGAATTCCACCACTAAGGTGTTCTTGAATCGTTCCCAACCTGTGCAACTGGCACAAGATAATGTTATGTGATTTTTATTTTGGTTACTTTTGCAATATGTTTACATTGATCCATTCAAAACAATTATTCTGCAACCTTTTTTCCGAGGTGAAATTTTATCAGTTATTCAAGCAGAACAATATTCTGTTGAATTATTGAAAGGTTGGGTTTTGAAGCAAATGACACTTTGACTGATAAGTGAATTTGTTGTCAATGTAAGTAGCAATTTTGTCAAGAGGACCAATTCTCAGATATTCCATTTTGACAAGTGGAAATCTAAAGACTGCTGGAAGTCAGAAATTATTTCCTTTGTGCAACTGATTACCCTGTGATTAAACAGATGTTAAATAGGGCTTTTTGTTAGCATTTCTAAACAGAAACTATGTTTAAATTTAAAGCACATGCATTTTTGTATCATAAGATAACTGCAGATGCTGGTACAAATCGAAGGTTTTTATTCACAAAATGCTGGAGTAACTCAGCAGGTCAGGCAGCATCTCTGAGAAAAAGAATGGGTGACGTTTCGGGTCGAGACCCTTCTTCAGACCCTTCTTCAGCATTTTTGTATCGTTTGTGTAAATCACTGTCGTAATATCTTGGTATAAGATAATAAGTCTGAGGAAGGGTCTGAAGAAGACAGAGCAAGTAAGTGATAGGTGAATAGAGGTAAGGAGGGGTTGAATGGCAAATAACTGTCAGGAGAAGATGAGGAGATGGCGACAGAGGCTACAAGGTGGTCAGTGGAGAACGAGAGGCTGGAATCAGATAGGAAAGGACGGCGGAAAAATGGACTGAATTAGGGGTGGAGGCAAATGGAAACTCAGAGGGATGAGCACTGAGGGGGGGAAGGAATTTCAGTGGGATTAGAGTGTGGATGATGGGCAGATGGAATAGGAGCTGGAGGGGGAAAAAAGCCTGATAAGGGGATGGAGAGTGCACTGGGAAGAAGGGTGAGGGAAACAGAGTAGATAAGAGACGAGAGAAAGAGACCTGGGGGAAGTAGGCTACCTAGAAATGAGAATTCAATGTTTACACTGTTGGGCTGAACATTGGACAAACAGGTCGGTTTTGGGATAGAAAGGGGAAATTGGTTGGCACTCGGATGCGCTGTTCAGATGGCCACTGTGGACAAAGCAGCCGCCTATTCTGTATTTGGTCTTGTCGATGTAGAGGAAACCAAATCAGGAACACTGAATGCAATAACATAATAGTAGTTCGGAAAATATGTAAACCGAGGTCTGGAGTGTCATTTCAAACAAAAGTAAAATACTCTTAACATTTTTCAAACAATGCCCAGAAGTTATCTAATTTGATGGTTCTTGCTGTATGCAAAATTTTATTGGCTCCAGAAACAGCATCCACACTGAAGAACTACTTCAATATATTCAAAGTGCTTTGGGGCAACCTGATCTGAATGAGGACAAATAAGTGGAAGAGTATCTCTGTGAGCAAATGAATAGAAGAATCCATTTTGCCATGAAAGTTGGGCGCTCTCTACAGAAAAATTGATGCTAATGAAATTTGGGAGATTTCATATCGTTATTGAATTACTTGGCTGTCATGGGATTTGTAAACCATTCTAAGTGTCACACTTAAGTTTCAATATATAGTGCTCTTCAATCTGATTTGCTTTGACTGCAATACAATCTGTAAAGAAAACAACTAGAATGCAAGTAAGGGTTTATTGACGAACGAGTTGCACTTGAGTAGTTTAAGTTTCAAGATCCAGAGCAGAAACAAGCCCTTCGGCCCACCGAGTCCTCACCGACCAGCGATCCCCACACACTAACACTATCCTACAAGTTACGGACAATTTACAGTTATACCAAGCCAATTAACCTACAAACCCGTATGTCTTTGGAATGTGGGAGGAAAACGGTGATCCCGGTGAAAATCCACGCAGGTCATGGGGAGAACATACAAACTACGTACAGAAAACAACAACCAAGTACCAGCAATCAGTCAGCAGCCATGTACAGAACAAGTCATTTGGAAAGGAACCAGTGAAGCTACCATTTCATTTGATCCTAACTTGAGGATGTACCCCAAAATGAGAAAAAAAAAATTGTGTTTAAAATCTAGATAATTTTGTTTCTGTTACATCACGATTCTATACCACACAGTGGACAAGTAATTTTCTCAGTTATTTTCCATTTTTGTGACTTTTTATTAAAAAGCATTTAAAATACTATCTTAATGGAAAGGCACTGACTTCAATCCTACTGTCTGCATGTGCAATTGTGTCTCCTGACCAATTGGGACCTGGATATATTTTAAGTTCAGTTTAGTTCAGAAATACAGCATGGAAACAGGTCCTTCAGCTCACCGAGTCCATGCTGACGATCAATCACCCATTGACACTGGTTCTACGTTCTCCCACTTTCTCATCCATTCCCTACACATTAGGGGCAATTTACAGAGGCCAATTAACCTACAAACCTGCACGTCTTTGGGATGTGGGAGGTACATGGTGCTGCTGGAGGAAACCCTTTTGGTCACAGGGAGAATGTGCAAACTCTGCACAGATAGCACCTGAGGTCAGAATAGAACCTGGGTCTCTGGTGCTGTGAGGCCGCAGCTCTACCAGCTTTCATTTGCTTCATGTTTTTTCTCCCAGTGCAGTTAGATTGTGAGTGCCTTTCAGGAGAAGATTCTCATTAATGATTCCATTCCACCTGAAAGTTTTAATTTTTAAAAATTTTAAATGTATTTTATTTTGATGTTTCTACTTTCTTTGCCAATCTGCCCATCAAGTCTACTCCGCCATTCAATCATCGCTGATCGATCTCTCCCTCCTAACCCCATTCTCCTGCCTTCTCCCCATAACCTCTGACACCTGTACTAATCAAGAATCTTATCAATCTGCCATAAAAATATCCACTGACGGCCTCCACAGCCTTCTGTGGCAAAGAATTCCCCAAAGGTAAGCGGACAGGTGTTACATCTCTTGAAGTTTTATGCCATCAATAGGAAAATGGGTGCTGGTAAAGATGAAAGTGAAATGAAGGTTCCTTCAAAATTTGGATAATGCTGGTCTTATTTGGAGGTGTGGCACTGGTGGTGATCAGAGAATATCGAGAATGATGTGGAAGATGAAATAAGGATAACACTATATTCTGGACGATAGGATGCAAGTTAGGTGTGGAATGCAGTAGACTTGCTTTGTCTACCAAGATGCCATGTAGTCGAGAAAAGAAAATGTCATCTGAGAGAGACAGTCGTATAGAAGGTTTTATCAGAACAGATATGAAGGAGCTAGGCAAACGGAGGAAATGAATGGGCTCATTATGAGAAGCAGGTGGGAAGTATAGCCCAAATGGTTATGGGACTATTTGGGAAGTATAGCCCAAATAGTTATATGACTATTGGTTGCTAAGAGAAGCTGAACTCCAGCAGCGATTTTGATTACACCTCCTCCCACTCATTTTTCTGTAAGGACTCAATTTCTCTAGTCTAGACCATTAATATTTATTAGAATGATTCCTGGGATGAAAGCTTTGGCAATGATGTTATAGTTGGAACAAAGAATGTTATGAGAAAATTTGATTAAAACATTGATGTGTGAGGTGAGTGGAAAGAAAATCAGTTGGGTCTTTCAAAGTGACTTGAGGAAAATATTTTATTGGCCTTTACAGGAAAGAATGGGAGAATAGAACATAGAACAGCAAAGCACAGGATCAGGCCTCTCAGTACACAACTCCCATGCCGAACATGATGCCAAGATGAATCTAATCTCTGCCCTCATGTGATCTATGTCCCTCCATTCCCGTGTATATTCATGTCTCTATCCCTAAAAGTTTCATAAATTCCACTATCATAGCTGCTTCCACCGCCACCCCTGGCAATGGATGCACTCGCACTCCATTAAAACAAAAAACTTGCCCTGCACATCTACAATAAACTTTGCCCCTCGCACCTTAAAACTACGCCTTGTAGTCTTTGACATTTCTACACTGGGGAAAAAATGACTGCCTACCCTATCTATGCCATTTACTATTTCATATATAAGGTAATTTATCAGGTCATTTCTCAGTCTCTGACAGTCCAGAGAAAACAACCCAAGTTTGATATAAATGAAAACTGAATTAAGTGATGTGATCGATCGGATTGCCTTGATCTGGAGTAACATTTCTGAAGCTCTCGCACATTTGTACACATCTTTATGTGGCTTGATGCCAAACTTTGTTTAATAATCTTCCCGTTAAGTGCCTTTGGAGAATTTTATTACCTTAAAAGTGCTATCTAAATCCAGATTATTGTGGTAGTAGTGAAATGCCAGATATAATCTATGCCCCCAGCACCAAGAATAAGTACAGGAACTAACCTATGTTTTGTTCTTTTAAGATATTTGTTAAACCCTACCTTTGACTATGTGTTTGATCACCTGTACTTGAATCTCCTTTACTATATCAAAGTTTCTTAGATCATGGTCCAGTTTAATGTCAGTTTGTAAGTGAAAGTTGTTAAGTTTAAAATCCTGTATTCTGAAATAATTCAAATCTTGTCCAGTTGCTTTCTTTTAATTTCCCTTACGGGTGCTAAGCATGGATGGAAAGGCAAGGATTTATTGCCTGTTCTTAATTTCCTCGCAGATAATGATGCACCACTGCTTTGAATTGCTGCAATCCTTCTAGAGAAAGTACTTACACAGTGAATCGGCGTTCCACGATTTTGGCACAGCTATAAATGAAGGATCTGTCACATATTTCTGACCTTGGAAGGGACATGTTGGTACGGAGTTCCCCAAGCGCTTTCTGACCATATTTTTCTTGGTGGGAGGGATAAGTGACTGAGAAGTGACATTGGAGTAGCCTAGTTCAGTTGCAATAGTGTATTTTTGGATGGTACACAAGGTAACCACTGATGCCTGCCTGTAGTATAGGGAATGAAGGTTTAGATAATGGATGAGGTACTGGACATACAAGCTGCAGAAAATAAATAATATCTGCATTGCCTACTAAATATTTATGTATAATTACTTGACATTCGCCCCTGCTGCTGAGGTTCAGAATACTTACTGTTTCCATAGTCTATCACCATTTAATAGCTTTGTAATATTTAGCTTGTGTCAGAAAGAATAAAAAATTGTGGATTATCTGTTGTGACCTTTAATGCTGCCAGATAGATGCATGCATTTCTGTAATCATTTTACAGTTGTTTTAATTATATGGTTATTATTTTAACTGGATATTCTTCATTTTTCAACATAATCACTTTATTGTACCTTAGTTTTTATAAAGTGTGTCAGACTGAAGTTCGCTTTGTATCACACCTGGTGAAAAATGGATAGAATGTCCCCATCTCCATTGGCAGGTTACAAAGAATAATAGATTTTGAATGAGAATGCATTCAAATTTAACAGGTTGTTCTGTGCTGAGATAATAGTTTACCTTCCACCAATGCCCCACCATCCCTGCCATTAATGAACATTGTTATTTGGAGAGAGTACATTGGGTATTGAAATGTATATTTTTTCTGGCAAATCGTTGAACATAAAATATGAGTACTGGAACTTTAAATACAACAACAAATATGAAAGACTGAGTACCTCATTAGAATGTGAGATTTTTCAAATTCAAGATTTGCCCACCTAATCAGTGCTTTGTGACTTCTACTTCTATGTTAAACTATCAAGGGTGGGTTGAACGTGGCCTGATTCTGTTGTTGTCTTCCTGAAGTGTGCTTTCTTGCAAGTGCCACTGAATAGTGACAGAACTGTAATGCATTTCTCATTGCATCTCCAAATCAATTTGTGCTTAAAACCAGCCTAAGGTATTCACAAAAAGCTGGAGTAACTCGACGGGTCAGGCAGCATCTCTGGAGAAAAGGAATAGGTGACGTTTCGGGTCAAGACCCTTCTTCAGACTGAGAGTCAGGGGAGAGGGAAACGAGAGATATGAAAACTTACAAAGAAACAAATGAATGAGAGGTATGCAATAAGGAACAATTAAAACCTGCAACAATGATCAAGGAAAGGTGGAGCCCACAAGGTTCATTGTTGGCTGTGGAGCAGGTGATAACGAGTAATATCAACAGTGAAGCTTAGCGGAATGACGGTGAAACTAGTACGATGACAAGGGTGGGGAGGGATGGATGCAGAGGGTCTGCAAGGGTTCTGTGAAGTTAGAGTAATCAATATTCATGCCGCTGTGGATGTGAAAGACAATTTTATTTGGCTTTTGCTGGGCTGAGTGGTGGGGCTGATCCATAATTGTAAATAGCTGCAAAATAATTGTGGGCATATACAAATACAAAAACACAGAATGCATTTCCATGAATGTTAAATAAACATGAAACCTTATGAAGGGCTAACAAGATTTGAACTCATCAAATGCGTGAGGGAATTGAAGTGTTGGAAAAGGATTATTTGATTATTTATTGAATACTGCATAGTGCGTGGAATGGTTGGCTGTGGTAAGGGGCCAGGAGATGCCTATACGATTTTTGAGCTGTAATAAAAGATGCATAGCTGATAGGAAAGTGTAAGAAAATAACTGCAGATGCTGGTACAAATCGAAGGTATTTATTCACAAAATGCTGGAGTAACTCAGCAGGTCAGGCAGCATCTCAGGAGAGAAGGAATGGGTGACGTTTCGGGTCGAGACCCTTCTTCAGACTGATGTCAGGGGGGGGCGGGACAAAGGAAGGATGTAGGTGGAGACAGGAAGACAGAGGGAGAACTGGGAAGGGTGAGGGGAAAGATACATCAGAATAAAATTCTGGTACCATTTAACCAAAAATATTATGTCTGTTATAAATAATAGTGCTGTCACTCAGATATTAACCCACATGGCATAAAATTCTTACGGCCGATTCCTCGAGGTTATTCTGTGCTTTGGTTCCGTTGTATGTGTTTGTCACACATTGGAAATTAAATATGAATTTATTTATTCCTCAAATAGTTTATCTGGTAATAATAGTGATTTAGCAGTTAATGATCTGGACTGAAGCAAAGCAAGGCTTGCAGATGGGCGGACACTGGTAACCCTATCATCAGTCACAAAATACTTTGCCCAGTATGTTGCGTATGTAATCATTGGGCTTTCAGCTGAGTTTATGATAACTTGTCCTGAATTCACACACAATGCCTCCATTATTGTTCCTTAATATGGACTCCAACTGTGGTATTTATGCAGGTTTTAAAAACTGACTTTTTGATTTAAATTGAGCTACTTTTGGGATAAGCTCATTGTCATTTTGGAGTGCTATCGACACGTTTTTCTTTCCAGATGCTTTTAAATGTTAATAAACAGAAGGACTGGTATAATGAGTGGTTGAAATCTTTCCAATGACAAATTGCGAATTAATGGAGGACAAAGTTTAATTATTACCTTGGGATTTTTCATTAACACGCGACAACAATAATTATTGAAGGATACCAAACTGGTATCCTCTGGCGTTAACTAGTGTAGAGAAAAAGGGGAGGTGCTAGTCATATTTGTGAACCTTACTTTGTGGTTTGTCCTATTTTTCTAAAACAAATTTCTTAACATTCACTGGGTTTAAGTTGATGTAAACTTGAACAAATCGGGTGAGGAAATTGAATGGAGAAACATGCTGGAGGTAACAATTTTCTTTCTTGCCAGAGTTGGCTTCTACAGAACCTCAGAGACTTAAGATGGTTTGTCAGCCCAGTTTCCGCTAGGGTTTTCCTTTTGTAGCTTAAAATTCGTAATTTGGATTTTAAAAATTTCTCCCTCTTCCTGAAGCAAGTATATTTTTCAGTTTAGTGATATTTGCATCCCATTACATCTGACTTTTAAAAACAGATATTTTTTCTGTTAGGTCCTTGTTAGCAGGAAGAGAAACTTGGGTTACATTTGATGACTTTTTAAAAGTGGAATTACATTTTGATTTAGTAATGTGCATAATTATAAACTACGTTTCACTGTGGATTATTAGTTGCCATCTTACATAACCATGAGGTGCATAAGCAAGATCCGGTTCGTTTTCTACAGTGAGGTGGTGGTCAGAGTCAGGGAATTCATCATAATGCATAATGCCTATTGATGTTAATCTGCTGGCCAATCATTTATTATATGATTTGTCTACAGTTGAAGGGAGAGAGGGAAGGTAATTTGAAAAAACGTCAAACAACTTTGCTTAAAGAGTCACACAACAGGGAAGTGAATATGAAATTCTGATGGAATTTATTAAACAGATTATTATTTCCTGGCAACTTAAAAAACTTGCAGTAGCTTGTTCATTGAATTGGACGTGCCAAAATACCATTTGGCCGAGCTTTATGCAAAATCAATGAGGCCTCATTAAAAACCTATTCAGCATGAAACATTATAAACAGTCAAATAGGTGTTTAAACAATTTAAATGCTGAAGATTTGTTTAAGAATAGTGCACGATAGCAGTGCTGTAGAATAATAATTAAGACCCTACCCAATTTGCTTAAAAAAATCATGGGCTGTGCTGTGATTCAAGGCAGATAAAATTATAGATCAGTAAAATTGGCTTTTTATTCATTATTATGGTATATGCAAAAGACAGTTTGAAAACAAAACGGTAGATATGAATAGTTTAAAGTCTAGGTAGTTATTGTAAGCAAATGCTCTTGAAAAGATTGAACATATCCAAAACCTTGCAGTCTACATCCTAACCTGACGCAAGTCTTGTTTGGCTACTATCACTGCTCAGTGACTGACATGGACCTCTGTTCTGACAATCCATTGTTTTAAAATTCTCATTTGTTTCCTAATTCTCTTTTCCTCCTCATTCTTCTCACACCACACATTGGGAATAACAAATGCAGTAGACACGGTTAAAGGAGGTGCATGTGAATCTCTCTCACCTGGAAAGACTGCTGGGGTCCCTGGATGGATGTGAAGGGGGGACATCTCTAGCGCTTGCAGGGAAAATACCCGAGGTGGGGGGGTGGTTTGGATTGGGATGAGTGAACCAACGATTTGTGGAGGGAACAGTCTCTGTGGAAGGTGGAAAAGCATGGGCATACAACGATGTGACTGATGGTGGGATCACGTTGAAGGTGGTGGAAATGTCGGAGAATGATGTGTTAGATGCAGTGGGTGGCAGTGCTAAAGGTAAAGACAATGAAGGCAACTCCATCTTTGTTCCATCAGGATGGGGGGGGGGGGTCACATTGGGAATGTGGGTAAGGGATCTGTATATGAAAGCAGGGGGAAAAAAGAGGATGTTTACTAAAAGAGGATGTCTCAGATGTCCTGGAATGGAAAGCCTCATCTTGGGATCAGATGCCGCAGAGACGGAGAAATTGAGAGCAAGGGTTAGTGTCTTTGCAAGAGGCAGGGTGGGAGAAGGTATAGTCCAGATAACAATGGAAGTCGGTGGATTTGTAGTAGATATCAGTTGATAGTCTGTGATGGAGATAGAAAGGTGAGAGAGATGTCAAAGATGGCCCAAGTGAATTTGAGGGCAGGGTGAAGTTAGTGGTGAAGTTAATGAAATCAATGAGTTCTGCATGAGTGCAGGAGGCAGCCCCAATGTAGTGGAGAAGAGTTGGGGGATGGCGCCCGTATACAAGGACTGTTTGATGTAACCAACAAAAAGGCAGGCATATGTACCCATGGCGGCACCTTTAACTTGAAGAAAGTGAGAAGTGTCAAAAGAGAAGTTGTTGAGGTTAAAGATGAGTTCTGTCAGGCGGAGGAGAATGTTAGTAGAGGGGAGACACAAAATGCTGGAGTAACTCAGTGGGACAGGCAGCAGAAGGAATGGGTGATGTTTTGGGTCGAGACCCTTCTTCAGACTGATTTGGTCTCTGTTCAAGGAAGAACTGGAGGGCCTTGAGACTTTCCTGTTGGGTAGTTTATCCACCAACTACCTCTAATGCACACACATGCACGCTTGCAAAGTGATCTTCTTTAACTTAAATGTTAATGCCTGGTGCTGCCACGCCTGAATGATGTGCTGAATAAATCAGCATTGAATAGCGGTGCTGGCTCGAAGGGCTGAATGGCCTACTCCTGCACCTATTGTCTATTGTAAAGTAAGAGGTGTCAAAAGAGACGTTGAGGTTAAAGATGAGTTCTGCCAGGCGGAGGAGAATGTTAGTAGAGGGGAGACACAAAATGCTGGTGTAACTCAGCAGGACAGGCAGCATTTAGACAATAGACAATAGACAATAGGTGCAGGACTAGGCCATTCAGCCCTTCGAGCCAGCACCGCCATTCAATGCGATCATGGCTGATCACTCTCAATCAGTACCCCGTTCCTGCCTTCTCCCCATACCCCCTCACTCCGCTATCCCCAAGAGCTCTATCCAGCTCTCTCTTGAAAGCATCCAACGAACTGGCCTCCACTGCCTTCTGAGGCAGAGAATTCCACACCTTCACCACTCTCTGACTGAAAAAGTTCTTCCTCATCTCCGTTCTAAATGGCCTACCCCTTATTCTTAAACTGTGGCCCCTTGTTCTGGACTCCCCCAACATCGGGAACATGTTTCCTGCCTCTAATGTGTCCAATCCTCTAATTATCTTATATGTTTCAATAAGATCCCCCCTCATCCTTCTAAATTCCAGGGTATACAAGCCTAATTGCTCCAGCCTTTCAACATACGACAGTCCCGCCATTCCGGATAGAAGGCATGTTGCTGCATATCAAAAGTATTTGGGATCTTATTTAATATGATATTCCACATGAAAAATTCTTACAATTCACAAAATGTTTTCAAGTAATTGAGATAGAATGAACATGCTTTCTTTCAGTGGTGGTATTTATTCTTGAGTAGAGTTTGGCTGAATATTGCAACACAACTTTGCTTAAAGAGTCACACAACAGGGGAGTGAACATGAAATTCTGATAGTGCTTATTAAAGAGATTATTATTTCCTGACAATTTAAACAACTTGCAGTAGCTTGTTCATTGAATTGGACGTGCCAAAATACCATTTGGCAGAGCTTTATGCAAAATCAATGAGGCACCATTAATAAACATTTGTATTCAGCATGAAACATTATAAACAGTCAAATAGGTGTTTAAACTATTTTAATGCTGAAGATTTGTTTAAGAATAGTGCACAATATCAGTGCTGTAGAATAATAATTAAGACCCTACCCAACTTGCTTCAAAAGATCATGGCTGTGCTATGATTCAAGGCAGATAAAATTATAGATCAGTAAAATTGACTTTTTATTCATCATGGTATATGCAAAAGTCAGTTGGCATATCATTGAGGAAGATAGATACAAAGTGCTGGAGTAACTCTGCAAGTCAGGCAGCATATCTGGAGATAAAGGACAGGTCACATTTCGGGTTGGGTCCCTTCTTCAGAATGGAGTCTGAACCCTTTTCAAGGACCCCTCTTGCGTTTTAAGGGTCCTGACCTGAAGCATCACCCATCCTTTTTCTCCAAAGATGCAACCTGACCCGCTGAGTCACTCCAGCACGGTGTCTTATCTGTGGAATAAACCAGCTTCTGCAGTTTCTTGTTTCTACCTATAGTTGAGGAAGATAGTTGAGGGTGGCACGGTGGCGCAGAGGTAGAGTTGCTGCCGTACAGCGTGTGCAGCACCGGAGACCTGGGTTCGATCCCGACAATGGGTGCTGTCTGTACAGTGTTTACGTTCTCCCCGTGACCGCGTGGGTTTTCTCCGAGATCTTCGGTTTTCTCCCACACTCCAAAAACGTACAGGCTTGTAGGTTAATCAGCCTGGTATGTGCAAAATTGTTCCTAGTGTGTGTAGGATAGTGATAATGTGCGGGGATCGCTGGCCAGTGCTGACTCGGTGGCCCCATGGTCCTATTTCCACGCTCTATCTCTAAACTAAAAGACAGCTTAATTTTTTATATTCTTTTTATACTCTTATAACAGCTTTTTATACTCTTTGGAAACACTTTATCGCTGTTAACAGTGGTGTTGTAAATCTTGATCACCAGCTGTTGCCTCAATCATCAATCATACATTTTTCAGTGAGAATTAGATTTGAATAGAGCACACTTATCACTGCTGGTTGTGACAAGAGAGGATTTGACAATGTGGGCGGTTGCTTCATTTCCATTCACACTTGGGCTGAAGGTATTTGGCTTATTTTAGTCCTAGGATCAGGTTCAACCAGTCTGACAACTTCCCCCACTGCAGGGGTGAACTGACTCCACAAAATATCTGCGGCATCATATCCACTATTAATGCCTAGGGATTACTAACACTAACCTGTAAGAAAATAACTGCAGATGCTGGTACAAATCGAAGGTATTTATTCACAAAAAGCTGGAGTAACTCAGCAGGCCAGGCAGCATCTCGGGAGATGCAGCAGGTCGGGCAGCATCTCAGACTAATTAACACTAGCCGGGTGTGCTCATTCTTGCTACCCCATCATTTCTTACCAAATAACCATGCGCTTCATGCGAACAGGAATCTCATTGCACTTTGGTGTGTATTTAGAACAATAATCTAGTCTCATCTAATTTATTCCAACCTGATCCCCATCGAATAATGGTGCTTTTTGCAAACTAGGAACTGTATTGAGATTTACCTCACCACCATCTCCCTCCTGTTTGACTGGCTTTGACAGAAGATTTTCCTTCATTGAAGACACCAATTTAAAAAAAAAAATAACTCTGACTTTGAGACATTTAGATTCTTTTAAAAAGAACACTTCATAATAACTGTTTATTCACAAAATCAGCATCTCAGGAGAGGAGGAATGGGTGACGTTTCACCCATTCCTTCTCTCCTGAGATGCTGCCTGACCTGCTGAGTTACTCCAGCATTTTGTGAATAAATACCTTTGATTTGTACCAGCATCTGCAGTTATTTTCTTACACTTCGTAATAACTATAATGATTAAACTAAGATAATAATAATAATAATAAACATTTATTTTTTATAGCGCTTTTCCAAATGCTCAAAGACGCTTTACAAAAACAGTCAAGACATAAAAACAAACAGACAAACTATCCTGACGGAGAAGCGGCGAACAAATAGCGCCAGCATCCTCTCACGTCAGGGTCCGGCAGTAGACAATAATGAACACAAGACACACAATTACAATTTTTAACACAAACAGCCATCACAGTGATTGCTCCAGGCACACCCTCACTGTGATGGAAGGCAAAGAAAAGTCTTATCTCCTCCTCATTCCTCTCCCGTGGTGCCACGAGGCGATCGAGGCTCCCGACTTTTGAAGCCCCCACCGGGCGATGGAAAGTCCCAGGGCCGAGCCGAGCAGGCCGATGAAGGTCCTGAGCCCCCACCAGGCGATAGAAAGTGCCGCGGCCAGGCCACGCAGGGCGATGAGGGGCCTGCGAGCGGGTCAATCAAACCTCGCGCTTCGGGGTGGTCGAAGCTGCTACGGCTGGAGCTCCCGAAAGCCAGTCGCCAGCCAGGGACCTGCGAGCTCCCGATGTTGCGGTCTGCAGGGCCCACGGCCGAAGCCTCCGAGACGGTAAGTCCAGGCCCTGCGACCGGAGAGTCTTCAAGGTCGATCCCAGCTGGAGGCCGCCGACTCCACGGTGTTAGGCCGTAGCACGAACGGAGACACAACATGGTAAAGGTCGCATCTCCGTTGAGGAGATTGGAAAAAAAGGTTTCCACCACCCCCCACATATACAGAGTTAAAAATAAATCAAAAGAAACATTTAAACGATAACAAAGATAAAAACAAAAAAAAGACAGAGAGACTGCTGGTGAGCCGCAGCTGCAGAACGCAGCCACGCCCCTTCAATAATTAAAAAAGAATGATATACTTTGCCTTGATTCTGCAAGTCCAGACACCCCTATTGGAAGTGATGGGTCTTGGATCCTACTCCAGGTTTGACCTGGCAATGGATCGGAATGAGAGTTTTCTTGGCATAATGTGATACCTTTTGTGACTCAGTAAGTGTTGGACTTTCACATTTGGCTGTGCATGTGCCAGAGTCCTAGAATATCAGAAGCTGCTCCCTGCAAGTTTTAAACTATCTTGATCGGAGACGCTCTGCCGGGTCCCTTATGATCTTTGAATACCTTTGAGAACCCACGCCGATGGTCAGAATTGCATTTTCTGTTGACTCTTGACACTGACTTATTTCTTAAATTATTGTATGCGAAGCTCAGCTGAAAGAAAAGTCCATTGCACTAATCTGGCCATGGTCTCCTGCTCTATTCATGTGCCATGGGATAACTATATAATTGATCCATGGATTGGTTAAATTAATATCAATGATTTGGATGACAATGTATCAGGCATGATTTGTAAATTTGCAGGTGACACTAAAGTGGGTGCTACTGCAGATAGTGAATTTGGTTATCAAAAATTGCAGCGGTTCTTGATCGGTTGGGCAGATGGGCTGAGGAAAGGTTAATGCATATTGGGAATAAAGGGTGTTGCATATTGGGAATATTATAGAGCAGAAGGATTTTGGAGTGCAGTTACATGGTTCCTTGTAAGTGGTGTCACAAGTAGATAGGGTGGTCAAGATGGCTTTCAGCACATTGGCCATCAATCAGAGTATTGAGTGTAGAAGTCGTGAGGTCATGTTACAGTTGTACAAGACATTGGTGAGGACACAGTTAGAATATTGTGTTCAGTTTTGGTCACCTTGTTATAGTGAAGATGATGTTAAACTAGAAAGGGTGCAGAAAAAAGTTACGAGGATGTTGCCAGGACTCGAGGGTCTGAGTTTTAGCAAGAGGTTAAGCAGGCTAGGACTTTATTCCTCAGAGCGCAGGAGGATGAGGGGTGAACTTATAGAGGGATACAAGATCATGAGAGTAATAGATAGGGAAAATGCACAGTGTCTTTAACCCAGGAGTACGGAGAATTGAGAACCAGGGCACACAGGTTTAAGGTGAGGGGGGGGAAATATTTAATAGGAACCCAAGGGGTAACTTTTTTGCACAAAGGGTGGTAGGTGTATGGAACGAACTGCCGGGGGAGGTAGTTGAGGCAGGTACTATCATGGCGTTTTAAGAAACATTTAGACAGATACATTGATAGAATTGGCTTGGAGAGAAATATGGACCAAACACAGGCAAGTGGGACTAGTGTAGATGGGACATGTTGGTCGGTGTGGATATGTTGGGCCGAAGGGCCTGTTTTCACGTTGTATGACTCCATGAGAAATATTGGAATTTATTTTCCGTTGACCTTCATTTTTATCCAAAGCACATATTTCTAATACTTTAGAATGAAAATATACCCTTTTCACTCTCCGATTAAATATATGCTTCTTTCCCGATCTGTTGTGGATTTGTAAGAAATATGCGTTGTTTTAGTAATTCTGGGGTTTGCTGCAGCCTATGATAGAGCTAATGTGCTGGTTCTAGTTATAAATTTCTTGCAATTTGTTAACTATATTTACTTCCTCATGATTAAAATTTGATGATTTTTTCCCCCACCTACTGCATGCCTTACCCAATCTCCCATCTCTGCATGCAGGTAGGAATCAGGGATCACTGATCCCGATCATGGCTAATGGCTCTATTGAGAACGCTTATCAGATTTGCATTGCGCTGACAGTGGACACTGTATGTAAACTGTCAGTATGTCATGGATATTCATGAGAGCCAGCATTTCTCATTACCGCAATGAATGGAAAATATTAGTTGCTGTCATTTTAGGTGAAGGGTTTTAGCACCACCTGGCAGCTGTTGTTTTCTGTTGGCAGATGTTTTCAGATCTCTGCAGGAATGTGTAAGATGTTCACAATCAGTACCCTAAACAATGTTTTTTTCAAGAACGTTAAATTTGTGATTTAAATAATAATTGAATAATTATTTTATTTTGGGGTAGTTCACTCCTCATCACTCTCATCCCAACCAATCAAGTGCAGTTTGGGACTGAACTGAAACAAATGCAATGTAAATCATTATTTTTTTAAATCTCTAGTTATTGTACTTTGATTCAGTTATTGATACAAGTTGATTTTACAGGCAGGTTTTTATTAACTATCTCATTTATTGGTCAGAGGCTGATGTATATAATGTATAGACCTTCACTGTTGAAATTCATAGCAGTATTGGTGAACAAAATAATCAAAGCTTCCTGTTCATAGCATTTATCATTCGTTCCTGATCTGCCTATTACATATATTTCATCCCATCAATTATTCTTTCCTCATATCAGAGCTCAACAATACTATCCTATGGCCTATTTGATTAAAATGTTCTTTCTAACCTTCAATACTATTTCTGAAATTAATCAGCTCCTTTTGTACATATTATATTTGCAGATAGCTAGTATAAATTGTAATCCCTGGTCACTGAGGCAATGTTAATGCCTATTTTATATAATGCAATGAGTTGAAGAAAAGGCTGTTAAATCCTTGCTGGGTTTAATGAAAGGTGTGCGCAGAAAAAAAATTGATTTGTGGTGTAAACATAAATAAAATGGTCAGTCTGATTAAGACGGACTGGATGTTCAGAAGTAGTGTCCCGAGTGAAGCAGGTTGAAGATCACCTATCGACTGAAAACTGACAGGAACAACTCCTTCCCCTCTATAACCAGACGATTGAACGGACCTCTCATGACCTTTAGGATGTTCCCCCAATCTACATTGTTGCAGCCTTTGCACTTTTTTAAATCTGCACTTTCTTTGTAACTGCACTCTGTTTAATTTTCTCTTTACCCTACCTGTGGTACTTGTGTATGGTTTGATTGTACTCGTGTATGATTTGCCTTAGGTTTTTCACTGTATCTTATACATGTGACATAATATACCAATGTCAAAATTAAAACGGACGCAAAGTTGGAGGAGTGTCCACAGCACCCAACCAAAAGTATCAATTAGGAGATTCCTCATCTTCAAACTGTTTGGTTCTGATTTAGCTGATATGGGGAAACTTTGAAATGAGAATCAACCTTGTAATAGCTTGCCACTTGTGAGAAATTGATTTTTTTTGTTCTGTTTACCCGAAAGGTTAAAAATAAAAATAGAAAGATCCACTCAGGGATCAGGGATCAACTGTTGCACTGACTCTGGGTTTTCCTTGGATGCAGAAAAAGTAAAGCTGCACTCATTAGACAATAGACAATAGGTGCAGGAGTAGGCCATTCAGCCCTTCGAGCCAGCACCGCCATTCAATGCGATCATGGCTGATCACTCTCAATCAGTACCCCCGTTTCTGCCTTCTCCCCATACCCCCTCACTCCGCTATCCTTAAGAGCTCTATCCAGCTCTCTCTTGAGCTGGATTATTCCAAATGTGGTTTCGTTGAAGCCCTGAGCAATTAAAAAATATATATTTTTAACAAAATATTTTTAAAGCTTCCTGGTGGTTAATTTTCTGCACTTGGTCTACACATTTCTGGATTAAAATTTAACTAGTTCTGTTGTAGATACTTTGTGTTTAATGTTATTTTAAATGATTTAAAATAAAGTATTGAAATCACGTGGACAATTTTGATATTTAGCATTTTTAAAACTGCTGTTAATAACTCAATTGTTGTTTGACCTTCCAGGGAATTATTTTGCGAGCCACTTCTTCATGGGTGGTGAGAAGTTTGACACACCACACCCCGAGGGTTACCTTTTTGGTGAGAACACGGACTTGAATTTCCTGGGAAATCGCCCTGTGCAGGTATCGTATAATCGATAATAACCATTCAATTATTGTAAAATAAGCTTGTATCGTACGTACTGAATCAATGATTCACTGCCTTTGCAAGAAAATAAGTTATAGATTTCCTGACTCCAACCACCATGAAATTTAATGTGTAGGAAGGAACTGCAGACGCTGGTTTACACCAAAGATAGACACAAAATGCTGGAGTAACTCAGCGGGAAAGGCAGCGTCGCTGGATGGGAATGGGTGAAGTTTCGGGTCGAGACCCTTCTTTAGGTTTGAGGAAACGGCTCGACCCAAAACATCATCCATTACTACAGCATTTTGTGTCTATCTTCACAATGAAATTTAACACCGTTCTAATTTCACAAAGAACACAAGTGGACACGGGTATAACCAACCGTCAAGCTGAGGTTGCACAATGTCTTTACGATAACAAAACATTTTGTGATGTGCTGTATTGCTTGGTCAGACCACCTGTCAGGCAGTATGAACCAGTTGAGAAAAGATTTTGTGTTTGAGAATTGATAAGGTTGACAAATAAGCTTTTGTTTGCACAATAATCTGCTTTATTATGAGTGGCTATAAATAATTGATAATTTGGCTTCCTGAAAAGAGAACCGATGGACGTAATGCTGAGGCTTTATAAGGTGTTAGTCAGACGATATTTGGAGTATTGTGAACAGTTTTGTGCCCCATCGTTGAGGAGGGATATGCTGGCGTTGGAGAGGTTCCAGAGGAGGTTTACGAAAACTATCCCGGGGATGAGTGGGCCTGTACTCACCGGAGTTTAGAAGGATAGACAATAGACAATAGGTGCAGGAGTAGGCCATTTGGCCCTTCGAGCCAGCACCGCCATTCAATGTGATCATGGCTGATCATTCTCAATCAGTATCCCGTTCCTGCCTTCTCCCCATACCCCCTGACTCCGCTATCCTTAAGAGCTCTATCTAGCTCTCTCTTGAATGCATTCGGAGAATTGGCCTCCACTGCCTTCTGAGGCAGAGAATTCCACAGATTCACAACTCTCTGACTGAAAATGTTTTTCCTCATCTCTGTTCTAAATGGCCTACCCCTTATTCTTAAACTGTGCCCCCTTGTTCTGGACTCCCCCAATATTGGGAACATGTTTCCTGCCTCTAACGTGTCCAACCCCTTAATAATCTTATATGTTTCGATAAGATCCCCTCTCTTCCTTCTAAATTCCAGTGTATACAAGCCTAGTCGCTCCAGGATAAAGGGAGATCTCATTGAAACTTACTAAATAATGAAAGGCCTGTGGATAGAGTGGATGGGGAGAGGAAGCTTCCGCAAATGGGAGTGTCTAGGCCCAAAGGGCACAGCCTCAGAATTAAAGGACATACTTTTAGAACGGAGATGAGGAGGAATTTCTTTAGTCAGAGCATGGTGAATTTTTGGAGGCCATTTCATTGGATATTTTTAAAGGTTCTTAATTTTACAAGGGTGTCAAAGGTTATGGGGAGAAGGCGGGAGAATGGCTCTGAGAGGGAAAGATAGATCAACCATGATAGAAATGCTGAGTTGACTCGATGGGCCAAATGGCCTAATTCTGCTCATGACTTATGAACATGAATTAAGAGTGGCAGGAGTAGAATGAGTAGTCATGTGACTCTTTATGTTGTGGATACAAGTGTGGTATCAGAAAGATAACCAGTGTCACACAATGGTCTTTGTATTTATCTGATTACTGTAGGTTACTATTTGTCATTACATATATACATTTGGTTTGCACAATATAATTTTCAAAACGGTTCCATGAGATATTTACAATTAAATATTGAAGTTTTCTGGTCGGAAATATGACTTGCTTTCTGTATAGATGGCTGAGGCACTTCAGCTGTTCAGTGTACAATTGTCATATTTGTCCACTTCCTTCATTCTTGATGTCTGTGCTCATTGCATTGCATTGCAGGTACTTTTAGCAGCCTATTTGTAGCTTTGGTCACGTGCCACATGTTTGCAATCAATTGCCATGGAGCAATGTTGGCAAACTCGCAGTGTAACTCAGTGATGAATGTGGCTTCAATGTGTATTTACAGACAGCAAAAAAAAATAGCAGTATCACGAAGCCTGGTTTTTCATCTGTGATTTGTCTTATGAAATACAAATCTGTATCATTTGGAACAAATTAGAGATTTGAAGAATAAAATAAAAACTGATCAAAGACAATTGGCCTCTAATATTAATCAGAAAACTAAATGCTGTAGCTCATTAAAAAAAAAAGAGATGTTCTCAACAAGTCTGAAGGATCTTCAACCTGAAATGTGAACTTTGTGTTGAGAACGATTAATAAAGTTCAGATTATTAGACAAGCAGTAGTCATCATTGTTAACAATTCAGTGGTGTTGGAATTGACATAAATTAATGATGTTCTGTAAGATATTGTAAAGATTTGTTCTAAAGAGATGAATCCTCCCTTGTATGTTACTGTTAATTTCCCAAGTAAAATTTAGTTATATTCAGTCATTCTTGATTCCAATGGTTTTTGTTTATATTTGATCTTGGGTGACAGGTTTTGGTAGCTGTTGAACTGGTGCAGATCTTTACATGAGATCCATATACAGACACCTTTCACATAAAAGTCATTGACTAGCAGTTAGGAGTTAGATTTAGCAGTTAGATCACTCGGCCTAGAATGTTGTGACCAATTATTTGACAACTGGCCTAATTAACATCATACTGAATAGGTTAGACATAAAATGTTGGAGTAACTCAGCGGGACAGACAGCATCTCTGGATAGAAGGAATGGGTGACGTTTAGGGCTGAGACCCCTCTTCAGCCGACCCGAAACTTCACCCATACCTTCGATCCAGAGATGCTGCCTGTCCTGCTGTTACTCCAGCATTTTGTGTCTATCTGTGGTGTAAACCAGCATCTGCAGTTCCTTCCTTCACTGACCAGGATGTGCTCTAGAGCTTCCGAATTTGTGCTATGCTGTTACAGCCCCTTTAGGTTTGTAGACTGCAGATGGGCCCCATTCAGCCAGTTGTCCTTTCCTCATAATAGTTGAAAATATTACAAATATTGATTGATTTAAAAAAAAAATTGATAGTCAATTCATGTTTAGCACTGGGGACTCAAACCACGAGTTGGCCATTTTTTTTAGCCAGAGGGAGAACATGACCATATGTTTATAAAGAGCATAGAGAGAGGCCTTTCAGACCATCAAGTCTATGCCAACCATTGATCACCCACTCCTTATACACTAGGGGCAATTTGCAGAAGCCAATGAACTTACAAACCCTCACGACTTTGGGATGTGGATGGGAACTCGCATGCAAGAATTTAGATTTCTAGAAAATAAACTGTGCTGGAGTAACTCAGTGGGTCTTTGGGGAACATGAGGAAGAACTTTTTCAGTCAGAGAGTGGTGAAGGTGTGGAATTCTCTGCCTCAGAAGGCAGTGGAGGCCAGTTCGTTGGATGCTTTCAAGAGAGAGCTGGAGAGAGCTGGATAGAGCTCTTAAGGATAGCGGAGTGAGGGGGTATGGGGAGAAGGCAGGAACGGGGTACTGATTGAGAGTGATCAGCCATGATCGCATTGAATGGCGGTGCTGGCTCGAAGGGCTTAATGGCCTACTCCTGCACCTATTGTCTATTGTCTAACATGTTGGATTAGTGCTGTTTTCGGTTGGTAACTCATTCAGACTGATCTTGGTGGGGCGAGGGGATGGAGGGGAAGAAAGCAGGAAGAGAGGAGGTTTGTGGTCAACTAAAATTGGCGAATTCGATGTTCATACCGTTGGGTTGTAGGCTACCAAAGCGGAATATGAGGTGTTGTTCCTCCAGTTTGTATGTGGCCTGACTCTGGCAATGGAGGTGGCCCAGACAGAAAGGTCAGTATGGGTAAGAAGGAACTGCAGATGCTGGTTTAAACCGAAGATAGACACAAAATGCTGGAGTAACTCAGCGGGACAGGCAGCATCTCTGGAGAGAAGGAATGGGTGACGTTTCGGAACCCACAACGTCACCCATTCCTTCTCTCCAAGGTCAGTATGGGAATGGGAAGAGGAGTTAAAATGGTTAGCAACCAGGAAATCAAGTAGGGCTTGGTGGTCTGTTCACGTGTTCAGCTAAATGATCGCCAAGTCTATGCTTGGTCTCACTGATGTACAGGCCACAGAGGGAACACCGGATGTAGTTAATGAGGTTAGAGGAGGTACACGTGAAACTCTGTCTCAAAACCTAGATTACTTGGTTTATACAGCTATGCACAGGACAGAGAGACATTTTCATATATTATATTACTTTGCTTTAGTATTACATGCCTGTTTGTAAAACCAAGGATTCAATTTTTTAAAATGTAACTGAATTAGTGTACTTTATATTGACTCCCAGCATCTTTCCAATACATCCAAAATGCATAATTTCTCTCTTCTCAGCATGAAATTTAGTTTGCAATGTATCTGCTCGTTATGTCCCCCTGTAGTCTATTATCATTCCTTGTTCTGTTTATTTGTTTCATGTTTTAATTCAGGCATTAAAATATAATAAAAAGGGCAATGGGCCCTATCACTGATTCCTCTGTTCAGTGCCTGAAACTGCTCTCCAGTGTGATAAATAACCGTTAACAATTGCAATCTACTCTTTGCTTATTAGAAGCTCCCATCCATGCTAATGCTAGTCCGTTGAATCCTATTGGTTTTGGTTCTGGAAACAAGTTACTTTTTTATGTTCTTACTTGTTCTTTGAACATCAGCCGCACCATGGCGACAGCCTCTTTGTTACGTTATATGTATGTCAAATGCTGCTTTTGTTTTGTACTTGTTAACTGTTCCACAAAGCAACAGCAGGTATCCTTTTAATTGTGTTTTTTTTTTCATGTCAGAGAATTAGAATTGAAGACACGTAGATATATTGCCTTTGGACATGCTGCATTTGTGTATTGAAATGACTTTTATTTTCCAATTTTAGTTTCCATACGTGACACCAGCTGCCCACGAGCCCGTGAAGACCTTACGCAGTTTGGTTAATATTCGAAAAGACTCTCTTCGGTTGGTCAGGTAGGTACCTGTACAAATGATTTGGAGAAAGTACATTTAGTTTAGAGATACAGCTTGAGGGAAGTATATAAAATTGAGAGGTGTAGATAGGGTGGACAATCGGAACAATATTCCCAGGCTGGAATTGTTAAAGACAAGAGGACACAACTTTAAGGTGAGAGGGGCAAAGTTTAAAAGAGATGTGCAGAGCACTTTTTTTTTTCACACAGAGTGGTGGGTATCTGGAGCATGCTGCAAGGGTTGGTGGCGGAGGTAGATATGACATTGGCATTTAATAAGCTTTTAGATATGCTGGGGATGGAGGGAAATGGATTACGTACAGGCAGAGAGGATTAGGTTAGCTTGACATCATGTTCAGCATGGACATTGTGTTCAGCATGGACATTGTAGACCAAAGAGCCTATTCCTGTGCTATATCGTTCTATGTTCTAATACCAACGGCTGGGGAACATCGTTTGAAAAACAATCATTTGCTACGACTTGTCTCCTTGACTCTTATCCGTTTTTCTACATATGCTGCCACACTAGCTTATATTCTGTAGGTATCAGTCTTGATTACACTATTAAGTGACACACTGCCAAAGGTCTTTTAAAAGTACATATCAGCTGCAATGACCTCACTTTTACCTCATTAAAAAAAATCAAATTAAATAAATATGTTTTGCCCTTTATTGAATTCATGCAGGCTTTTCCTAATTAATCCATGCGTTCAAGTAATTAGTGAGTCTGCCTCTGATTATCCTTTCTAAACTCCCCCACCACTCTGATTAAACTTGCTGTGTAAAACTACTGGGTTTATTCTTGTTCAATGTTTAAACAATTGTGTAGAATTTGTAGTACTGGAAAATACTGCACATTTTTCATTCTTTCTTCCCTCAGCAGCTTATCGACCAAGTGTAGCTAGCATTTATAGGACTTTTTCATTTATCATTTTTATCCCTCTTGTTTTCTCCGGGTGCTCCGGTCTCCTCACACACTCCAAATACGTGTGGATTTGTAGGTCAATTGGCTTCTGTAAATTGTCCCTAATGTGTAGGATGGAACTAGTGTAAGAGTGATAGTTGGGCACCACTGACTCGGTGGGCCAAAGGACTGTTTCCACGCTGTATCTCTAAACTAAGCTATGTATTATGCCAGAAATGTCCAGATTCTGTGTATGAATAGAAGTATACATTTATTTTACTCATAGATACAAGGATGAAGCTGATGATTCTCCTGATGAAAATTCAAAGCCGAAAGTGCTTTACAGTGTGGAATTCACCTTTGATGCCGATGCACGTGTTGCCATAACGATCTACTGCCAGGCAACAGAGGAGTTCCAGAGTGGCATGGCAGTGTAAGTTAATAACCAGCTCTGAATTTTGTTTATCAATTAAACAGTTAACCTTACTATATTACTATTTTTTTTAAGTTCAAAGTATGCGGGATATAACATTTATATTTTATATTCAGTACCTTGCATTAAATCAAGCAAACAAAGTCTTGAACAGATATATATTACAGTGTAGCCCCATGATGCAGACAGGTTGTGTTCCCAGAAAACACTCCAGATGGATTTTATTATTTTTTGACACCTGAACTCTTTATTTTCTCATTAAAACCCATATCCTATGTAATAAGCATTTTTATAGGAAGTTCTTTTTCCTCAACAATAATGTCCCTATGGCTGTGCTGTCAAGGGAATCCTGATTGCATTGTTGGCAGAAGAGAAAGTGTTATTGTTTTAATAACTAGAAATAGATGTTATGTTGTTGATAATATGTCATTGTATAGTGTATGTGTCAATGGAAGAGGTTGCCTTTTCAGTTTCCAAAGAAAAATCCTTAAAAGCCCACCACTGTGAGCCAGCAGACTGTAATTGTTGTCCATGGTAAATTAGTTCAGTTACGTTTTCCAATTGTTTATTTATTTCACGAATTTCACAAGAGCCAATTTTTACTCTTTATCTCAATTTTTGGTTTGTTATTTGTGAAGTCCGTAACGATGAATTTCCCTTGCCCGAACTGTTGTGACACAGGGTTACACCATGCCTTGAACGTGACCCAAGGTTCTTTAGAGTTGCAATTGTTGTTGTTTAGAATTAGACAAATGGCAACTGAACGTGGTTTTTAAGAGGGAGGAGGCAGGGTTCAAGGTGATAATTGTAAATTTACAGCTATAAAACTAAAGTGCTATCATCCACGAAATGGTGCCTGTTAGATCAGTGCAGAAGAAACAGAGCATTTGGGAGTGGCTGCCTGACAGGGCTGGAGATAGTTAAATGACAGTGTGGGCTGAATTCATAAATTGCTCTGGTCTGAGACCACGAGCTCATGTGTAACTATCTTTTAATGGGATAAAATGCCCCCCATACCCCCCATCCAAAATAAATTGACCTAATTCGAGAGTCAAGCGACAAGAATGTTTTATTGTCATATGTCCCAGATAGAGCAGTGAAATTCTTACTAGCTGCAGCACAACAGAATATGTAAACATAGTGAACTGTAAACAATATGATGTAATTGACGTATCTATGGGCGATAATACCAAAAATGTGGGTAGAGAGGTAATTTAAATTGTTGAGGAGGAGAAATTTAGAGAGCGAGAGACATTGGAATATTCCAGAACATAAGGCTGTAGGTTTGTTGAGGCCAAGGAAAGTTGGTTTCAGAAGGTTCTATGCAAGAAGGGGAAGGTTTGTGTGGGGATGTAATATTCACAAAGGTAGCGAGGGAATCAAAGAACAACCAGATAAAGCTGTAGAGCAAAATGTAACGATTATGTTATTATTTCAACATAGATATGTAATTTCTGAGACCATTGATCATTAATTAGCTTTTAAAGCTGGAAGAGTTGAATCTCCCCTCGCATTTGATTACCCTACTGCCTTTAGATGAACATTGCATTCCATGAATATGTTCTGCTACTAAATATTCTGCACATGCTTGAAAATGTGCACATATCCACAATGCAGAATTTGCCACATGAAGATTTTTTTTAATACTCTGAAACCCCTCATGCCTCCTATATCATTTCACGTCTGACCTGATCTTGGCATCCATTCCTTTCTTGCTTGTCCCCAAAAATACTCAGCTCCTCCACAGTCCAGAAATCTGAATCTCAGTTTTGAAAAGAATTCCGAAGATTCCCATAGAAGAAATACTTCCACAAGTCCTCCTGAAATCGACCAACCCATTATTGTGTAGGAAGGAACTGCAGATACTGGTTTAAACCGAAGATGGACACAAAAAGCTGGAGTAACTCAGTGGGACAGCCAACATCTCTGAAGGTAAGGAATGGGTGACGTTTCAAGTCGAGACCTTTCTTCAGACTGCAGTCTCCCTGCTTGTCCCGTTGAGTTATTGCAGCTTTTTGTGTCTAACCCATTATTGTGATGGTTAGCACTCTAATTCTGAATTCCTTTATCATGGGAGACCTTCTCTCGGCAACATCTGAAAAGCTTCCCCTCGTGATTATGAAGCAAACTTGCAGATGCTGGAAACGTAAAACAAAAGCAGAAACTGCTGTCAGCACTCAGCAATAATATTAAAATGTTTTTAATTTAATATCAATGGGCTCTGGTTTTGAACACCAAAGGCATTTGCTGAAGATGTGCTGACTTTAATAGCCAGTGAGTCTGGACCACCAAAGCCCTTTTGTCTGCCCAGCCAGTTGGTTGTGCTCGGAGACGTCCTCTAATGAGCTGAGGGTGTGCTTTCCAGCTGAGGGCTGCGCTGTGGACCTCGTTGGCAAAATAGTGCGACCCATGCCTTAGGCACCAATGATCTCAGGGTAGTGGGAGACCTGCCCTCATGCTCCTTGCTGGATAAAATAGACATGTCTTTGCTCTTGTTCAATTATGATTTGACAGACAATTACTCTACTGGCGCGAGATGAAGTGGATTTTGAGACAAATCAATAAGAATTTAAATAAAAAATCACTGTAGTTTGCTTTTAATTTAGCATAATGAAAAAATCTGCCGAGTGTAATTTGTAATGCTGATTTCAATAAACAATTGTAATTCTTGAAACTACATGAAACAAGATTAGAAATGCATTCTAGTTATGATAATCGAAAGCAAGCAGTGCAGAATGTGCTATTGTTTACTGCAAAAGCTTTGAAGCATATCTCATTAGGAAACATTGTTCATATTTTAATGTAGGATTTCCTTGATTTAACCCACCTTTCATCACCTTTTGTACTTTTGTCAACATTCATTTCCGAGGCTGCGTTGTGTTATAGGGCAATGGGGTGAGTGAGTGGGTGTTGGTTGTTATGTTGCCAGGAGCACAGGAACAAAAGGAACCGATTCAGAAGTAAACTCCCTTCAGCCGTTCCTAACTCACCCATCCAAATGTGTAGAACTCCACTCATTTCAGATCAATCCCAACCTACACCATAAACCTGCAGACAAGGTTGGTGCTGTTGTAGTCTGGCGCTCTGAACCACATAAACTTGCAAATACCAGCATTCTGACATCACATACCATTCTCTGGACCTCCACTGCCTTCAACCTCATAGTGTTCCAAACGCACTCTGACCACTTCTACATCTGTCCCACCCTGGTATCTATCTTTCATTTCTATCTGCTCGAAGCTCTCAACACATTTCTTTATACCCAACACCACCATGTCTGCCGTTGTCCAGTCCCTTCCCTCTTGCTGTAATGCCTTCCAGCAATTCAATAACATCCAATTCCCTGATTCCATCTCTCTCATCTTTCCCATGGACATCTCGTCTCCATACACCCACAGCTCCCATCAGGAAGGTATCCTAGAGGATCAGGCAGCTTCTCTAGCGAACATGGATAGGTGAAGTTTTGAGTTGGGACTTTTCTTCAGACTCTTCCCTCGCTGTTCAGTTACAGTGTCTTGCCCAAAAGCAGTAACTTACATAGTCATAGAGTCTATGACTCTAGTCATCTGATCTCGTTCTTCTAGTTCTTCAGCTCAACTTGTCTATGCCGATCAAGATGTCCCATCTTTTGTGTGAAGAAGGGTCTCGACCTGAAAAATCACATATTCCTTTTCTCCAGTGATTCTGTCTGACCCACTGAGTTACTCCAGCTGTTTGTGTCTATCTTTGTTTTAAACCATCATCTGCAGTTCCTTCCTACACTGCCCCATCTTTTACCTCTACAAATGATTCTTGACCTGTTGGGTTCTTCCAGCATTGGAACACTAGAAGGAACTCTTGTTGAATTGATTTGCTAGCTTTTTAAAATGTGTTTGTACTGAACTCTGAAACATTGCAAATGTTGGTATTTCCTGTACTGGTAATGTGTTGGTGTGGATAAAGTTAACCACTGATAACATTGGATATTTGAGCCTGTTCAATTGATAAGAGAATGCATTTTTACTTGTTATTTCCTTTTGTTTCAGATATACATCAAAGCACCCATCCATGCACTCTGAGACTGTCCATTACAAGAGAGGAGTGAGCCAGCATTTCTCTCTTCCTTCTTTTAAGATTGACTTCTCTGACTGGAAGGAAGATGAGGTATATACTCATTTTTTTTCCCATCATTAATTTTTTACTTTTTCTCCTTCTAAAGACAGTAACCCATTCTGGAGGATGATTCCGTAACTTGTATTAATCCTTCATTTCCTAACTTATACTAGCATTCTTTTGTGAGCCTGCATGTCATTGGGTGCTGGTGATCGTTTTAGTTCATTTTGTGAAATCTTTGCTTTTAGGCCAATCCCTCCTAATCTCAAATTTAGAAGGACAATAGCTGATCTCATTGAAACAGAAGATTCTAAGGAGACTTGACTGGTCAGGACTGTGCCATGGGAAAGTGCAGAATTACACAACATAATATCAGAGTGAGGGATTGCCTTTTTAAAGGCTGGAGATGAATTTCTTCAAGAGACATGAATATATTAAGTTATTCTCAACATTCAAGTTTGAGATATAATTTTGGTCTTCGGCTTTACCGAAGATTCTCAGGTTCAGGTGGGAGAGTGGAGTCAGAACATCCAAAACCTCACTGATGGGCTGGATACTGGGTAGGAAGGAACTGCAGATGCCGGTTTACACCGACGATAGACACAAAATGCTGGAGGAACAAGGCGAGACAAACAGCATCTCTGGATAGAAAGAATAGGTGACGTTTCGGGTCGAGACACTTCTTCAGACTGAGAGTCGGGGATGTCTTGTTTTCACCCCTTGCCCTTCCATATCTCTGTGTCTCCTTCTCCCCTGGCTCTCAATCTGAAGAAGGACCTTGACCCGAAACGTCACCCATTCGTTATATCCAGAGATGCTGCCTGTCCTGCTGAGTTACTCCAGAATTTTGAGTCTATGGACAGGATACTGGGGACTCAATCTACTGATCTAATTTGTTTTTGTGTGTCATTCATTGGTATTTGGCTCTTTGAGATTTCAAATTATTTGCAGGAAGACACTATTATTAGAAAAAAAAATCAATATAATTCCCTATGGAGCTGATTGCTCAAGTATTTTGTGTTTATGATTTTATTGCTAATGTTTGGAGAGAAGTCTAAAAGAGCATCTGTCCGCATTATACGTTAATTCTAAATTGAGCAGCAAATCCATTCAATACTTAATGAAAAATGAATTATTTCAGCCTGTGTAGGATTATGCAAAATCTTTGTTTTATTAATTGCACTGGGGTGTAACAGAAGAGAATAACACAAGGTAATTAGTTCTACATTGGTTCCGTATTCACTATAGTGAAAATCACAAGCTTTTATCTTTGCCTGATGAATACAGTGGGTCTAATCCTGGGAAGAAATATAATTTTGTCAATTTTATACTTGTAGCTTCATTCATGTTTGAACTGTTTATATAATAAATATAAATATAAATAAATAAAAATTATCATTCAACAAAAAAATGGATCAAGGTGTGAAGGTGCAACACTTTTATGTTAAACGTAACTTTTTGTATGCTAGATTCAAAACAATTGAAGATTGCACAGATTCTGAATGTTTGTAACACGTCCTTTAAAGGGTCTTGACATTCGTAAATGATGATGGCCAAATTTGTTCACATAAGCTATTTCAGAACACTGTTATGAACGTAGGTTGCGAGGCAGAGAAGACAAAACATAAACACATTTAAAAGGCCGAGCACAATTCCTGCCAAAGGCTTAGATGTTATGCAGTCTGAATCTAAAAGACTTACGAGTTGCAGGTTGAAATTTTGTAGTCTTTGTCGCTTTAAAAGCCTCACTAGAATTTAGCTGAACTTGTAATTACATTTCTCACCGAGTTTTTAAAGCATTTGCAGTCTCCTGTAAAACACCTTTTTAATTGCCTTGATATTTATTTTGCTGTAAACTAGACAGGTCAATAGAGGCAAAATTTTAAAGGTACATTGTGTCTGCACTTGTGGGGTTTTTTAACTGATACCGAATGGAGGTCCAGAATGAATTGCGGCTGCCATGCCAACCTTTTATCTGAGCTGGAAGCTTGACATTGAAGACTTGCTAATTATTGCAGAGCTGAAGTACTAGATTTAAATTTGCTTGCATCATCATTAGCTTTGGTGACGACTTCTCCCAGACTCTGAGGGCGCTGATACCATTCAAAGCTATATCCAGATCACATTATAAAATGGGTGGGAATAACAGAGCCAAGTCTACCAATGGTAAATGTGGTTATATTTGCCTTGGCTGGTTGATACCATCAGCATTTATATTTCTTAAATTAGTGGCAGTGACAATATTTTTTTTGTTAATAACAATTAACAGTGGTTTTGCAATTTTTAGATTTTAAATATTTTCACCTATTTCGTGTGGAATTTCTTTGAAATGTTTCCATTGTGCATTCTCTTGAATTTTTAATTTAAACATTAATCATCGCATTTTTATTTTATTTGGGCAATTAGGATGCCTTGTTTCTGTACCAGCTGAATGAATTGTGTGTTGCATGATAAATTCCAACCATAGTTGGACTAATTTCTAATTGTACATTCTTTTTTTAACTCCCCTTTTTTATCAATACTCAGATTGTACATAAGTGCTAGCTACTTGTACATATAGATGATTTCATTCTTTTGTTACATAAAGGTAGTTCATTTATACAGAGTCTCAAAACTACTTGAAAAAATGAATTGACAGTACCATGCAAGCTAAAGACAATTCCATAAAATGTGATGATTGATTGCTGAGCCACAGTTAAGTGCTCAAAAATTGAGAAGATTACTGCTTAAAATAGGAAAATGTGGGTGGCAAAAGTTTGCAAGACATGAAGGAATCCTGCAGCAAAGCACAGGTGTTTAGTCTTATGGAGACCATTTTAAGAGTGGAGAAAACCCTGTGCAGTGTTAATGGAAAAATTATGTTGTGTTTCTCTTTAAACCAAACGTACAATATGTGCAGATACTGTAGATAACAAATGGGATTATTTTCTGCGAATTGTCATGTTTTAATTTCATGCACGGTTTCCTAAATGTGTGAAGTGGCTGTGAAGTACGTTTACTGAATAAGTATGAGGAAGGTTTACTGAATAAGTATAAGTCTGTTCCTGTTGGAATTCTTGCAAAATTCAAGCATTTGATATAAAGACTTTTAATAATTGTGGTTCAGTCAAGTTTTCGATTAGCAAAACAGACTCGCCGGTTTCTTGACTTGGAACATTTCTGATTGCTTTGCTACAAAATTCAAACTTTGTAGCAAATTTCTGGAGGTATCTGAAGAGGGGTCCCGACCCGAAACGTCACCCATTCCTTCTCTCCAGAGATGCTGCCTGTCCCGCTGAATTACTCCAGCATTTTGTGTCTACCTTGGGTTTTATATAACCAGTTGAGTTTGGCTATCAAATTGAAATGAATAATTTCATTTAAGTAAACTTTCAATCAATGCCAACATTTTTAATCCACCATCTGCATAAATTAAATCTCCCCTTCATGATCAATTATTGAATCATTGGCTTTTCCTTGATTGCTGATCAAAATAAAATCCTTCCATTTTTCACAGCCTCTGCTTTGAATCATAGAAATACTCCAACTATTCATGGCCTGTTTTTCCATTTAAGTATCAATCATTGTACCCCATGACGACCACATCTGGGGTGACACAGTGGAGTGTAGCGTAGATTAGCTGCCTTGCCTCTTCAGTGATCTGGGTTCAGTCTTGACCTTCACTGCTGTTTCTATGAGGTTTGCACATTCGTCCTGTGGCCAGAGATGTGGATTGGTTAGAGAACTGGGCACTATAAATTGACCCTACAGAGTAAATGAGTAGTGGAATTTGGGGAGAGTTCTTACAAATGTAGGGAGAATAAAGTAGGAATGTAATGGGGGTTGATGGTCATTCTGGAGTCGTTAGCAAACTTTTCCACGCACATTTTTCTATTTTAAGCTTTATGTCGATTGCAAAAATAAGCTCTCGTAGGTTACTTCCAGCAACACCACCAAACACCTTATCTTTTGCCTCTTTTGCCATAATCTTTGCTGACTCATTCCATTACCTCTGTCTTTGAAGTCCATGTTAAAGCTAAGCCTTCCTTTCTTCATCCCTGCAATTTGCTCAGTCTTTGTGCACTTAACTATGGCTAAGCCATCAATCATCACATTTTACTGATTTATCTTTAGCTTTCCTGGACTTCACTATTGACTACTAAATCTATGGATTATTCTGTTTGGTGGGGGGAGGATGCGGAAAGGAAATTGTGATGCATATTGGCACCGATGAGCAAGTCAAACGTTTATAAACAAATTTAAAGGAGTTTGGGGAATAAATTAGAAAGCAGATAATAATCTTATTCTCAGCCTCGCATGCTAACGAGAATAGACATGGGAAGATGAGGCAGATTTAATGGAGGCACAAGAAATTGCTTTGTTCAAGATTCCAGCATCTGCAAAGTTCTGAAGGAACTCAGCATGTCAGGTAGCATCTGAGGAGGGCATGGACAAGTGACGATTCAGGTTAGGACCATTCTGCAGATTTAATGCATGGCTGAAAACATGAATCAGATGCTTGATCTTTGGAACCTGTTCAAAATGGGCTGGCTTGACCCAGATCTGTTGCAGGACAATGCTCATGTGAGGAGGTTCAGTGGTGTGTCTGAGGAGGGTTTTAAACTCCAATAGTAGGAGGATAGGCACCAGTATATGATACTAGAAAGGAAGAATAAAGTGCACAAAAAAATTCAGATGTTAGATTTAAATGGAAGTGGGCTAAGTAGGTAAGTAAATCAAGAGAGAACATGAGAAAATGATACATTATTTCAGCATGATTAAAGTTGGTGAGCCGAAAAATAATGAAAGGTTGTGAGATAGTTGTAAGAACTGAAACATGGTACTTAACAGTTCAGGATACAAGGTGTTTAAAAAAAAGATAGGGAAGGGGAAAAATGGAAGTGGATCGCAGTGCTAATTAAAGAAGATATAGTGTTGGAGCGAGAGGATGCCCTTGAGAGGTGAGGTGAAGAGTATGGTTTAGAGTTAAGAAACGAGAAGAGAGTTATCATGCTAATGAGGAGACAGAAGAGAAAATCTGCAGGGAAATTACAGATATGTGCTCAAGCTGTTAAATTGTGATTCTGGAGGATGTCAATTAGATGGGGCAATATTCCGGTAAAAGTCAAAGGAAGGATTTGTTTGAATTGTGCGAGGAGAACTTCCATGGTTACTGTTTCTGACCCACGGAGATGGGAGACATTATTGGCTTTGATTCTGGGGCCGTTGTGGGAAAACAATTGGTGAACAGGAATCATTGCATCATGAGGTTAAGATTAATAATGGAATGTGGCAAAGAGCATTTGGGAAAGAACTTACAAATGGCAGCTGGGGTAATATCAGCACCAAACCAAAGATTCAGTGGGTACAATAAAACATCAATACAATACAATATATCTTTATTGTCATTGTACAGAGGTACAACGAGATTGGGAATGCGTCTCCCATACGATGCAATAAATCAATGAGACGATGCAATAAACCCAATGAGACAAATTAGAACAGTTTTAAAACAGAATAAAGTGCAGGTAGATCTGTGCCGGTTCACTGTGCGATGTGACCATCCGGCTCAGCAGGACCGGTTCATAGCAGCTATGGCCCTGGGGATGAAGCTGTTCCTGAGTCTGGAGGTGCGGGCTATAAGCTACTGTCCAATTATTTAGGAATCTGATGGTTTGGTATCTGCCTTACCAGATTCTGATCCTTGCACTTCCGTCCACACACGAGGCCAGGAGTTTCTCTTTTCCCTTAAACACATTGGGGCCGATGGTTCCCCCACACTCTTTCAGTGCACAAGCACTTGGTATTATCATACCAAAATTATTTCATGGCATGATAATTATTCGACATAACCAATTTTATTTATTGTACTTAGCTACATTAATTCTGTACCATTTGGCATTTGACCACATATTAGTAAGTGTTAAATCTTTCTATGCACAAGTTTTGCTTTATCAAAAATTGTGACCGAAAGTTGGTTGGAGAGCACCTCTCTACTTTTCCTTACCAATATTTATATTCTTATAACATCATCTGCAGATTCAGTACAAATTTTAACCGGTACACAGTAGATGCCCAGCTCTTGTGTGCACTGAAGTAGATTATGTTACAATGGGCAATGGGTTCAGTTTACTCCATCTTCTTTGGAGACAATCGTACTAATTGGGTTGAATATTACGTTACAATCTCTTGTCAACCCTTATTCTTTATCTATCTAATCAATCTAATCTTGAATGTTAACATGATTTACTCAATTTCTTTCTGCCAAAATAACCACTATCTTTCTTCAGTGTTTAAAACCTTTTCTTCACATAACATTTCCAGGCCACCTCTTCTTACACATATGCTACTTACCTAAAAAATAGATAATTCAATGTTCATACTGTTGGGTTGAAAGCCACCCAAGTGGAATATGACTTGCTATTCCTCCAATTTGCATCTGGCCTCACTCTGGCAATGAAGGAGACCCAGGACAGAAGGGTCAGTATGGAAACGGGAAGAGGAATAAATTCCATTGAGTGTGCCTGCAATTTTGTTGTTCTCGTTCTGTATTGGACTGGCTAAAGAACTAAACCCTTCAGCATGTTATTAGCTACTCCCAGCTAAATCTGAAAATACTTCACTAACAACGCCTTTTGTTTTGGCCTCTTCTTTAACCCTCAATTTGTGCTTCAATTGCTTCTCTCTTCTGAATTCTGAGTGACTTATTCTTTGATAACCTTCCATTCATACCTTGTTGAAAATTTATTCTGAAGCCAATACTCGCCACAATTACTTCAGTTGTGAATACTCTTATGTCTGACTTAGAAGCATCTCCAGAGACATTGTCACAGGTGTCAAGGTTGGAATATGAAGGAAGTGCTGACCCATTGGAGCTAAAGACTTTTCAATGAGGTGTTAAACTGAGGCTCCATTTGTTGACTGAGGGGATGGAAAATGTCCTGTTGTACCGCTTCAAAGCAAAACATTCCAAATGCAGCGTAATATTTTCTCTATTTTTTACTATCATGTAGTAATTTATCCTCATTGCAAAACCTTTCTTATTGAACTAAGGTGCTTTGTACTCATTTTAGTTTTCAGAAATTATCTAAAAACATCCTTTGTGAATAAAACAGTGTTGCTCTTGCTCTTGAGCTTGGATTCAGCTCTTCAATATAGTTTTCTTTGAACTAATGGCCACTAATTGGCAAATTTGTTAGAGTTTGGAATATACTTTCATTAATAATCAATTTTTAATTGGCTTCTAATCTATTGTCAATGGGTTCTGAAGTGCTTGTTTCTTTTATAGATCCAATATATTTGTAATATATCCTTTTTAAAACATTTTACTTTAGCTCTATGCTCCCGCCTGTTAATTTCTTTCTTCCTCACCATAACCATACCAATGTGCAGCACATTTTTCAAAAAACTTATCGCAATGCTTTCAGTGGTTCTGCTTTTCTACCCCAAGTGCAAACTTAGTAGCTGACACCTCTGGACTTTAATTGAATTTTAACTTTTGCAAAAACTAAAGAAAAGCTAAAGATCCCCCAATTCCGAGCAAGTTTCTCATCAGGAAATGTCAGCTACCCACCATCTCCAGAGCAAGTGTCAACTGATACTGTGATCCCAATTGCTAGCGGATGCCACAATATAACCATTCATTTCAATGTAATGTAATAAATCATACAAATTTTAATTGGAGATTAATACTTTTCATTCCCTGAATACCTATGGTGTTTTCGTGAGAAATGCAAAAAAATATGTAAACTGCAGTATCTTTGGATGCTCCGTTTTGTAAAATAATATTAAATATTGTTTAAAATTTTAAAGTGACTTTTTTTCTTTGTTAATCGTTCTTTCCTTTTTTTCCTTTAGTTGAACTTTGATCTCGAGAAAGGAGTTTTTCCTTTAGTCATTCGGGCTGTGGTAGATGAAATGGATGGTAAGTTGTATGACATCATATACTTGAATCTCAAATGTGGGGGTGAATTCCTTCCGCCTTCCTGATTGTTTGTGTTTGAAAGACTTTATTAAAGTTTTTAACTAGTGTTTGTGCAGTTAGCCTATTCCGGTATTAAACTATGCGTAATTCTTAAATACATTGGAAAGGATGGCATTAAGAAATGTCAGGTCTGGGTTAACGATGACTTTCATTGCCATTCTTGCTTGTTATCTGCGGCATGTTGCCTGGTAATAAGATCATTATTTGGAGTAAGATCACCCTCACAAACATATGACAACGATTTGAGACATGCCCACTCACTCTTACAACCAGACGCCATGCCACCATGTTTGAAACCGCTTCCATAATTCCCCAACAAATGGGAACATAAATCGCAAAGGAGGTTACCTTAGATGAGATATTTTGTAAATCAAGAATGTATAGCCCAGAGTTTGACAACGTTCCTCTGGAATTTATCATTCTGCTAAGGTCGAACATCATGAGAAAGGACAATGGTATATTTAAATGAATTCTTTATCCTTGTTACAGCCAAATTCAACTTTAGAAATTCTGCCGAGGTTCAGGAAAGACTGAGTACAATACAGGGTAGTGGGTGTATGGAACAAGCTGCCAGAGGAGGTAGTTGAGGCAGGGACTATCCCAACATTTAAGAAACAATTAGACAGGTACATGGATAGGACAGGTTTGGAGGGATAGGGACCAAACGTGGGCAGGTAGGACTAGTGTAGCTGGGACATGTTGGCCGGTGTGGGCAAGTTGGGCCGAAGGGCCTGTTTCCACACTGTATCACTCTATGACTCTGTTAAAAAAACAGACCCATGAAGTAATTCATGTACAAATGTTGTGGCTAGGCTGCAAAAGCTTACCTTCATGGAGTGAAGAAGGTAGGGAGAGGGGTGGCAGAACGCACACCTGAGTCAAGAGCTCATGGGTTCAGGTCTCATCTTGGACTCTAGATTACAAAGTCTACGCAGATATGTGAGCATTTCTAAGTACTTCGTTAACAGGGGTGCTTGCTTTTTATGAGATGTTACACTAAGGCCTTTCTGCACTTGCACATATAAATCTCTGCATTTTTCACAGAAAAACAGTAGGCTATTATTGATTAAAAAATGTAATAAAAAGGAACTATAGATGTTCATTTCAAGAAAGGTCGCAAAACAAAAAGTCACCTATCCCTTTTCTCCAGAGATGCTGCCTGACCCGCTAAGTTACTCCAGTATTTTGTGTGTATCTAGGCTATTATTGCTATTTTGGCCAGCATTTATCCCCTGATCAACTTCTTGAAATAAAACCGAGGGACTGGCCATTATTATATTGGCGTTTCTGGAGGATTTTTTACACATAACTTGACGACTGTGTTTTGTATATTATGTCAGTGACTACAATTCCAAATTCCATTACGGTCTGAAGTTGTGAAAGGAATTGTATTCATGCTAGTCTGTTATTTTCCTCATTTGAATGACCCAAAAGAGTAGATGTACATAATATAATCTAACTAACAATTTCATGAATAACTGCAGTGGAAGTGAGACATAATTAGAGCATTTTATCAGATGTGTGCAATTACTTTAAATAAGGCGATTATAAATGTGTGTTGTAAGACATGATTTAAAAACAAATCTTATTCTTTGAGCATAATGCATTTTTTTAAATCCAACAATAATAATGCAATTTTGGGATAAATCTCAAGTGTTTTTTTTTACCTAAACATCAGCTTCACAGTTGTAACATGTATGCCTTCATTGGGAAGGGGTTTTGAGTACAACAGTTGGGACATCATGATGTAGTTGTACAAGTCGTTGGCGAGACCACACTTGGAATACTGTGTGCAGTTCTGGTTGCCCAGCTTTGGGAATTATGTTGTTAAATTGGATTGGGTGACAAAATGATTCACCAGGATGTTACCGGGACTGCAGGCTTGAGCTACAGGGAGAGGCTGGAAATTAATATTCCTTGTATTTCATGCAATGGCTTTGACTTTGCTCTGTGAAGTTTTATCCTGCTGCAAATAACAGAATTGTCATATTTCTTTTCGAATTTTAGAATTGATTGTTGAAATGGAAACTTTCACTGTTAAGACCACCCTTTGAGAATGAGATCATTATATCTGTGAGACAGCAGAGTAGATTGTTTGAGGCATATTTATGTGTTGGTAGGTGACGCATTATGAGCGGACGATTGAATATAAGCTATTCAAAGTAAATCCTGCCAAATATAGAATACTACTATGGAGAAATGGAGTGCTGAACACGTGTGCTATGATTGAGTGCAGCTGTTTTTTTTCTGTGTGAGTGTTTATTAATGTTAGAACAGTAGCAGGATTTTTTCCACTGATTTTTTTTATCTGCTGTTCCCTCCTTCAATCCCTGATGTAAACATAATCCATAGATGCCAAGAAAAACAGACAATAGTATAAATACTCAGCTTATCAGACCACATTTATATATATCTATAGGCGGAGTTGATATTTCATAGTGGCGCAGCGGTAGAGTTGCTGCCTCATAGTGCCAGAGACCGGGTTCGATCCAGACTATAGGTGCAGTCTATGCGGAGTTTGTACATTCTCCCTGTGACCGCGTGGGTTTTCTCTGGGTGCTCTGTTTTCTGCCCACATCTAGCATGGCATGTCATAGTCGTACAGCACGGAAACCAGACCTTCGGCTCAACTCGTGCATGCTGAGCAAGATGCCCCATCTAAGCCAACCCTATTTCCCTATGTTTGGCCCATATCCAAGTGTCCCTTAAATGCTCTTGTAGTATGTGCCTCATCTGACTCCTCTGGCAGCTCGTTCCATACACCCACCACCCTCCGAGTGAAACATTTGCCCCTCGGGTTTGTATTAAATCTTGACCCTCTCACCTTAAACATATGTCCTCTTATTTTTAATTCTTGTGTTTTAATACACGTATTGTGTTGCCTATGGCTGCATGGGAAGAAAGTAGGAAATACTGGAGATCCAGTGCCATGGAGGAAGAGAAGACGACAGAAGAGTGATGGAGTAGCTCAGCGGATTAGGCAGCATCGGGAACATACTGTAGATAAGCAACATTTTAGGTTGGGATGTGTAGGAAAGAACTGCAGATGCTGGTTTAAATCGAAGGTAGACACAAAATTCTGGAGTAACTCAGCGGGCAGGCAACATCTCTGGAGAGAAGGAATGGGTGACATTTCGGGTCGAGACCCTTCCTCAGAACGTCACCTATTCTCTCCAGAGATGCTGCCTGTCCCACTGAGTTACTACAGCATTTTGTGTCTATTTTAGATAGGGACCTTTCTCCAACACTTTTAGTGTCTTCATCTGACAACAATGAACATGTTTTTCCAGCAGAAATACCTGCTTAGAGATCAGGCTTTGGAAGCTGCTTCCCATGCTCACCCCACTGATTCGGGTCACGGCATGATGATGCAGTCTTATAGTCCTCAGCCATTTCAACACAAACTAGAAATGTTAGCATCTTGCTAGTCTCTGGGGCTCGGCTATCTGCAGCGTTTGAGATGCGAGGGAACCGTAAAACTATCAATGCATTTAAATCATGTTAATTCCTCCCCTTAATGGTCATGAATCATTCATTTCTATTTCAGTACAAACTCCAGTATCAACCAATTTTTTTTATTTTATTACGTGGGCGACCTTGAGTTAAACGTGAGAGGTGAAGTAGAGGAATGCTGGCAACTGCAAGGGTAAATCAGTTTACCTTGCTTACTCAGCGATCAATGCAAAGTCCATTCATTATTTTAATTCAGTCACCGAGCAGAGGAAATATATCAGGTCATGCTGGGAATTAAACACATTCTGCATATTTTAAACCTGTAGAATTAAGTTTGCTATAATATACAAGCCTCCCACTTTCCAGATGAATGCTTAGCTTTTGTTTGTGGTAATATAGCTTTTTTTATTTTAATGCCTATTGTTTTGCTGGAATTGTTAAAATTTCAAATTGACCAAACAATAAATGCAGTTTTAAAATATTTGAACTTGTGATATTACTACTTCCCATTTTGGTTCATGGGGCATGGACATTCCTGTTCCGTGAGATGGTTACTGAGAGACGCTAATTTAGATGGTGATCATGAGATTGCTGAATTTAATTGCTGAAATCTATATGGTAAAGATACTGTCGTGGTCCTGCTACATAAAAATGGTTCCCTGGATTTTGTCACAGCGAAAATGAGAGATTGGTAATATTTCCAGGTTAAGATTAGTGAAATTTCTGATAGTGATGTTTCTGTTCACGTTTAGTCTTTACCCTTTTTGGCGATAGATGGTTACGTTTCATCGGTACAGTTAAAAAAGACTTGAATGACGGGTTATTGTTCATCTTATGGACTGCGCGCTACAACTGCGGTTCATTTGTACGAGAGGCAGTGAATGCCTACTGCCAATGGAGTGTCATTCAAGATGGCCGCTTTGACCTAGATTCTTGTATCAAACTGCTCTGTTGTCGTTGGAGGTATACTCGTGCAGCGATATGGGAGTTATTTCATCGCACTTCCTCAAGTTAGAGTGGCTTTAGAGAGGGGGATAAGGGTGCAAGATGTGCTGCAAACCAAACCAAACTTCTTGTGTAGCTGTGTGTGGGAAAGAACTGCGGATGCTGGTTTAAATCGAAGATAGAGACAAAATGCTGGAGTAACTCAGCGGGCAGGCAGCATCTCTGGAGAGAAGGAATGGGTGACGAAGTCTGAAGAAGGGTCACCCATTCCTTCTCTCCAGAGATGCTGCTCGTCCCGCTGAGTTACTCCAGCATTTTGTGTCTATTCTTATGGAGCTGTTTCATTTATGTGACTCGTCACGGTTACATTTTTGACCAAAGTTGATTTTCATGCTTGTAGGATGCAGTCGTTTGGGTCTCTAATGCTGGGGGGTAGTCATTACATGCTATTTGTTAGGCACAAATAATACCTGCCTCTTATCATCGCAAGTCTAAATGTTGTTTGTGCTTGCTGCATGCAGCCAGGGCCTGACTAATTGTTCGGACACGAGCGAATGCAACTGAAGATTTTGTAATCTTTCAACAAATAGCCTTGCGTTGTCTTTGTGACTGAGGAATGATCATTTGTGAGTAGCTGAAGGACACAGGTCATGGATTTCTCATGGCACGAGAAGCCCATCGGACTCGTGTCCTTACTGGATGCTTGCCACTCTTTCTGCACAGCCCCATTGCACTATATCTATTCATTGCCTAATGTTTAGTCTACGCCTTCTGGTCTTTGAGCCCTTTGCTGATGAGAACGGTTTACCTCTGATATTGTATACTTCGATCGAATCGCCTGTTGACTTTTTTTCCTTCAACATCTAAAATCTAACCTTTCAATTTAAATCTCTTATCCCCAGAACTATTCTGGTTGATCTTCCTTTCGCCTCCCTTGGATATTCATCCTTATTAAGATTAGGTAACTATAATTGGATGTACGACTCCAGTTGAGGATTAATCAATGTGTTGGAAGGAACTGCAGTTGCCGGTTTCACCGAAGATAGATGCAAAATGCTGGAGTAACTCAGCGGGTCAAGTGGCATCTCTGGAGAAGAGGAAGTGCTATTCCCTTTCTCCAGAGAAGCTGCCTGACCCGCTGAGTTATTCCAGCATTTTGTGTCTATCTTCGAGGCCTAATCAATGTTTTATTAAGATTCAGAACACAGCATCCTAGCTTGATTCCATTTCGCTCTATGAAGCTCATATTCTCGTATGATTTACAATTGCACTCTCAATGTGTCCTATCATCTTCAAAGATTTATGCACATATACGAAGGTCCCTCTGTTCGTGCACTTGCTTTAGAACACTGTAATTTAGTTCTGATTTTGTTTCTGCGAAATTGTATAATTTTGCACACTTTTATATACATTTTGGTGGTTGTTTGTATGCCAAGTCTGCCATCTTATCCAATAGTCAATAGTCAATTTATTTGTCACATACACATAAATGTGCAGTGAAATGAAAAATTACCCGTAGTTCAACAATAAGACCAATAAGAATAATCAATAAAAATGCAATAACACATACAATCATAAACCAACACCAAACAAAAGAAACATCCATCACAGTGAGTCTCCTCCAGTCACCTCCTCACTGTGATGGAAGGCCAGAATGTATTTTTCTCTTCCCTGCCGTCTTCTCCCGCGGTCAGGCTGTTGGAGTTGCCACGTCGGGGCGGTTGTGGCTCCCGACATTGAAGCGCTCGCCGGATGGAGAAAATCCCGCGACCTATTTCAGGCTGCGCCGGACGGTGAAAGGTCCGCGGCGGGCCGACCCAAGCCCCACGATTCGTGGCGGGCGAAGTCGCTGCCACTGCCGCTGCCGGAGCTCCCGATGTCAGCCCCCACCCAGGGGCCTGTGGGCCTCCGAAGTCCAGGCGGCCCGCGCCGAAGCCTCCGGAGACGAGTCGCAGCTGCTCCCGCGGCATCCGAATGCCGCCAGCGCCGCAGGTGGTGAGTCCAGGCCGCGGGCTCTGCGAACCAGAGCCCGGGTGGTCCCAGCCGGAGCCCGCCAGCTCCAGGTGCATGGCCGATGGTAGGCCGCAGCGGGAACGGAGACACAACACAGAAAACAAAGGTCGGGTCTCCTTCGGGAAAGACAATGTTACAGTTCCCCCCCCCCCCCCCACACATAACACACAACCACAAACACCACATCATAATTAAACTATAATTAAGACAAAAACAACAAAAAACACAAAAGACAACGGACTGCAGGCAAACCGCAGCTGCGAGGGCAGCGCTAGCTCCCCCATACTCTCTGCTACAACCCAGCTCGCTGTTGTCCACATCTCCCAAGTTTTGTGTAAGCTACATATTTGAATATTTACACTGCAAACCATATCCAAGTCCTTATTGTATCAGAAAATACCACCAAGCAGTTGGTGCCTTCTAGAAATAAGGCAAGAAAGGAAGTTGGCAGCAAACTAAAGATTTTGAATGTCGTGGGAGGGTTATGTTTAATGAATGAATCCATGCATTGTCAGTCAAACAGCAGCTTGTGATAACAGATTTGGATATTTTCTGTTCTGCAGATATTTCACGAGTTGGATGATTTTTGTTTTGGTTTGACAATTGTGATTAGATTGTCACAGATTCAAGTTTAATTATTTTTGAAATCATAGAAATGAAATATCTTGTTGAAATTTTCATGTGATACATACTAAAGTTAATAAACCTAATTTGATTTTTTAATTTCAGAATATTCTGGTCACGCCCATATTCTTTTGGCTGCAATGGAAAAAGTAAGTAACGATGCTGTACAAATTTGGAATTATTGTCATTATCCTAAAGTCTTCTATTGGCTCACAATGGCTGGATCTTCCAGATAGAAATACTAATTCTGTGAAATTGAACTTGGACCCCTAACATTGCTTTGGTGTTTGTGTAAACATTATCTGTCAGCGAAAAGTTTTCTTCATGCTATATCTCCCAATATTCACAGTACTTTTCAATATCATAAGTGATAGGAGTAGAATTAGGCCATTTGGCCCATCAAGTCTACTCCGCCATTCAATCGTGGCTGATCTATCTCTCCCTCCTAACCCCATTCTTCTGCCTTCTCCCCATAACCTCTGACACCCATACTTATCAAATATAATTTATTACTTAGTCCTGAATGTACATTTACCTTACCCACTTGTTGCAGTACTTACTGCATGTTAAAATTGAGATGTACAATATGACTGTTACTACATGATGACTATATTGAAAGACAAAATTAATTTGGATTAAATATATATTGAATTAGAACTAATTAGATTTAAAACGAGTGCTTATTTCATACATGCAGAAAATTGTCATTGAATTTTGTAACTGTGATAAAAAGCAATGTCAGTCTGTGGCTTCATGTCTATAGCCTTCAGAACAAAATGAACAAGATGGAATTGTGAAAAGTAAATTCATGAAGTAAAATTGGCATGTTTCATTTGAACAGTTTGTCCTTTAGACAATAGACAATAGGTGCAGGAGGAGGCCATTCGGCCCTTCGAGCCAGCACCGCCATTCAATGTGATCATGGCTGATCATTCTCGTGATTCCACTAGCCCCTAGAGCTCTATCTAACTCTCTTTTAAATTCATCCACAGAATTGGCCTCCACTGCCTTCTGTGGCTGAGAATTCCTCAAATTCACAACTCTCTGGGTGGAAAAGTTTCTTCTCACCTCAATTTTAAATGGCCTCCCCTTTATTCTAAGACTGTGGCCCCTGGTTCTGGACTCCCCCAACATTGGGTCCATTTTTCCTGCATCTAGCTTGTCCAGTCCTTTTATAATTTTATATGTCTCTATAAGATCCCCTCTCTCTCGAAGGTCATCCAGTCCTTTTCACCAGAGATGCTGACTGACCCGCTGAGTTACTCCAGCTTTTTGTGTCCACCTTCATGGTTGGATATGTCATGGCTCGCTATTGCGATCACGAACCTCAGTTAGTGCCTGTGGGACGGGAGTGGGCAGGGGATAGGGAGTTGGCGGTGGGAGGAACAGTACCGCTGTCCTCCAGTCTCTCTGACGCTCTGTGACTCGTGTGGGTTAGAGAGGCACAGTAAGGGGTAGTGAGCCCGTAAATAAGCTATTATTTCAGTCTTCAGCCCGAAGTGCTTCCCTGTCACACGCTCTGAGAATAACAACTCAATCTGCAAACATTACAAGTGCTAAGCAGGGAGTGTGTCTCTGGGAAGGCTGACATTTTCCACAGAATATCGGGGGGGGGGGGAGGGATTTGGGGAATATCCTCTTCTCAGTGAAAACTAGTCTTCCCGTTTTTAACCCTTTAGGCTCTGCTGGCCGAGGCACCTGGTTTCAAGTGCGAGCAACCATACCAAACGGCCACAATGACAAGTTGATTTCAATTCAGGGACATTTGTGCGGCACGGTGGCGGAGCAGTAGAGTTGCGGCCTTGCAGCGCAGGTGACTCGGTTCGATCCTGACCACGGGCGCTGTCTGGGCGGAGTTTGCACGTTCTCCCCGTGGGTTTTCTCCGAGATCTTCGGTTTCCTCCCACACTCCAAAGACGTACAGGTTTTTGTGGGCTAATTGGCTTGGTAAATGTAAAAATTGTCCCTGGTGTGTGTGTGTGTATAGGATAGCGTTAGTGTGCGGGGATCGCTGGTCGACGCAGACCCGGTGGGCCGAAGGGCCTGTTTCCACTCTGTATCTTTAAACTAAATATGCGGTGAAGCGTTTCAGTACGGAAAATGTTCCTCGGAATACGCGTCATGGCGGGGCCGGGCCGGGCCTGTTTAGTTTAGAGATACAGTGTGGAAACAAGCCCTTCGACCCACCGAGTCTGCACCGACCAGCGATCCCCGTACATTAACACAATCCTACACACATTAGGGACAATTTACAATTATACCAAGCCGATTAACCTACAAACCTCTACGTCTTTTGAGTGTGGGAGGAAACCGGAGATATCGGAGGAAACCCGCACAGGTCACGGGGAGGACATACAAACTCTGTACAGACAAGCACCCGTGGTCAAGATCGAACGCGGCGGGGCTCTGGTGCAGTAAGGCAGCAACTCTACTGCTGTGCCACCGTGAAGAGCTAAATTATCACTGATGCATTAACATGGCACATTCTATGAGTGGGGATCACATTAGTCTCCTGCATGAAGCTGCAAAATTCCATTTTGTAAGGCTGTTACAGAACAGAATTACCACTGCATCAAAATAGCTGCTTTTGATAAAAATCAGCATTTTCAAATAAAATTACATCAGAATGATTTTGAAAGTGTCGGATTCATTAAAAAGCTTTAAAGTTGCAACTAAGTTTCTAGAATGTGGAGAGATGTAGAATGAATGTTCATTTTTTTCCCCCTTCTGCACGGTAATGGGCACATTTGAAGAATTTGCAGATAAATGTATCTGTAATGTTGAACAGAGAATCGTTGTAGACAGGCTCTCTATTAGTTTAATGGGCCCCATAAAAGTTTAATAATGCACTCTGCTACACGTTTCATAAACACAATGAGCAAGTCCAAACTTGTGATGGTTATGAATTTATGTTATGCTGGCTCTTCACATACCCTGAGTGGTTGCACATTCAAGAATTAGTATTAAATATTCAGCTCGGATATCCTAATATTGCTCTTCTATATTCATTTACAAGCACACGCTGTCGTTTTATATTTGTTTTCCCATATTGTGAAGGTTTCAAACTCCTAAACAAAATGGTGCACGTAATCTGGAACGAATTAGAGACAAATTCGGAATAATTTACACCTGTAGTGAGTAGATTTATTTCCAGCCCGACGTAGGATGCTTTCACTCATCAAATCAAATTACGCTGCATGCTTTAGCTGTAAAGGTGTCAAAATCGTAGTTCAGCTAACAGTTAGGCTTCTCTTTGTGTAGCAGGGGCTTTGCTAAATTAAGAATCCTATCTCCCATGTATTTTTTCCCTTTAGTTTATCTCGTCTATCAAATATGAAGGTGTTTCAGAAAACTTAATGGAACAAGTAATCATGAATGTTTTTGGAAATTCCTTTTTAGAATAGTGTTATTGTATGAATTTTGATGTAGCCCGAGCCAAATAATACATTTGAAGATGCAAAAAGACCTTAAGTATGGATTTTTTCCCTTTCCATCCTTACTAAACTCATATTTTTAATTCTGATCTATTTAATAATTTTCCTTGGGGGAAATTACGCCATTCTAAATCTGTGCCTCCAGTGGGTCTAATGTATTTTCTTTCATTTAGAATTAAAGATCACTTAGCCAAGTTTGCAAATCCATTATATTCAAAGCATGGATAACATGAGGAAAACCTAATTTTTGTTTTCATTTCCCCAGTCCTCACAAGCATGTGTTGAGCTTTGCTGGAACAGTGCAAGAGGCCAAAGAGAGGGAGGACAGAATGGGAGTAAGACAGAGAATTAAAGAAGCAGTTAACTGGAAGTTCAGGGTCACCAGTTGCCTTGTCAATTAATTCTTATTCCTATCTGGTTTTGGCCTCTTGCCCTATTCCAGGGAAGCCTAATGTAAACATGAAGAATGCCATCTCTTCTGCCTAAGCGTAGAACAGTCCCACAGATTTCCAGGCTTTTCAATTTGTCAGAATTGGTCAGCTCACTGTTATTAACACAGTTTTTCTCTCTCCATAGATGCTGCCTGATCTAATTAATATTTTCTGCAATTTATTTTATTCAGGGTGACCGCCAACTCTTGTTCTGCATCTCACAAATCCAAATTGTTTTCTCTCTCAGTTCTCTCCCAATTCTCTCTCTCTCTCTCTCTCTCTCTCTTAATTCTCTCTCTCAATTCTCTCTCTCTCAATTCTCTCTCTCTCAATTCTCTCTCTCTCAATTCTCTCTCTCTCAATTCTCTCTCTCTCAATTCTCTCTCTCTCAATTCTCTCTCTCTCAATTCTCTCTCTCTCAATTCTCTCTCTCTCAATTCTCTCTCTCTCAATTCTCTCTCTCTCAATTCTCTCTCTCTCAATTCTCTCTCTCTCAATTCTCTCTCTCTCTCAATTCTCTCTCTCTCTCTCAATTCTCTCTCTCTCTCTCTCAATTCTCTCTCTCTCAATTCTCTCTCTCTCAATTCTCTCTCTCTCAATTCTCTCTCTCTCAATTCTCTCTCTCTCAATTCTCTCTCTCTCAATTCTCTCTCTCTCAATTCTCTCTCTCTCAA
>NC_135973.1:9554154-9611654 GCF_053455715.1 Rhinoraja longicauda
GACTGCCTCACCTGTAATATTTTTCAGTTTCCCTTCGGTTTCCATTATCTGCATTTTTTTTCTTTGCCTTCTCACATCTAAAGTGATTGATTTTCCACTTGGATGTTTGACCTACCATTTTCTCTTTTTCCCCCAAACCCCACATTTAAAAAAAAATGGTGTAATTATTTGACTATTTAAAAAAAAAACTGAGGACATGTAAAATGTAAATATTTATTCTTCAAAAATTCCATGAAACATCTGGTGTACAAAATTGCAATACTTGAAACTTTAGCCTCTTTCATTAATCCTCTGAGATTTCTCCATAAACACCAGCCAATTAAAAAAAAAGACTATGAATTGTTCTTTGTTACTGGTAGTGATTGATTTGTGAGCTGTGCTACGCATTATATGACACCATTGTGATTTAAAAAAAATGTTATCTTGGACCATTTCTTTAAATAGACTAACTCTGGAAAAAAGGCGTTTGAGGTGGTGATTTTTGTTCTGTTTTAATAACCTACAAGCTGCTTAGTGCTTACTCCGTGTAGGGTGTGTGCAGGAACTGAATAAGGAACGGTTTCACTAGCACAATACCGGATTCTAAACGGAAAACAATAAACACCAAAAGCAGAATGAGAATGTAAAAAATAGCCAGTGACTCATCCACTGAAACAACAAGAGCGGCAATGAAATGTCATGTGGTGTAAAGATTAACAGTCATTACAAGCCTTCAATAGTTCTCTCCTTTTAAAAAATGGTTATGGCAGAAATACATGCTTATTAAGAATAGGAGTATAGTCATCACGTTGCAAGGCAAGTGTATAAAATCATGAGAGGAATAGATCGGATAGACTCACAGAGTCTCTTGCCCAGAGTAGGTGAATTGAGGACCAGAGGACATAGGTCCAAGGTGAAGGGGAAAAGATTTAATAGGAATCTGAGGGGTACATTTTTCACACAAAGTGTGGTGGGTGTATGGAACAAGCTGCTGGAGGAGGTAGTTGAGGCAGGGACTATCCCAACATTTAAGTAACAGTTAGACAGGTACATGGATAGGACAGGTTTGGAGGGATATGGAACAAATGTGGGCAGATGGGCAAGTGGTGTCAAAGGGCCTGTTTCCACATCACCACTCTATGATTCTCTGACTCTTTAAGTAGTCCAAAGGCCTAAACTGACACATACATTAATATGCGCAAGAAGGAACTGCAGATGCTGGTTTACATTGAAGATGGACACAAAATGCTGGAGTAGCTCAGCGGGTCAGGCAGCATCTCTAGAGAAAAGGAATAGGCAACATTTCAGGTCAAGACCCTTCATCGAACCATTTATATTCTAGGATACATTCATATCCGATCAGAGATTTTAAATCTATTTTTTTTTAAATGACAATGGTGTTATGAGTGATGATGACTGTGAAACTACCGAATAGTCGTAAAAGCGCATTTTGTCCCCAATGTCCTTTTAAGAAGAAAAAATATCGCATTACTATCTTGGTCTGATAGCTGGGCACAGTGCTGGAGTAACGCAGCGGGTCAGGCAGCATCTCTGAAGAAAAAGGAGGGGTGATTTTCGGGTCAGGATCCTTAAGACTTGATAAGGGTCCTGGAGAAGCATTCAGACTCCATTCTGAAGAAGGAACCTGACCCAAAACGTCACCCATCCTTTTTCTGCGGAGATGCTGACTGACCTGCTGAGTTACTCCAGTGCCTGTCTTTGGTATAAATCAGCATCTGCAGTTCATTGTTTCTATATTTGGTCTGTTAGATACCTGATTCTAAATGAAAGGCAATATCATTAACTCTTAACAATTTTCATAAATGACCAAGCACATATGAAGACTATCTCAGCATTGGTTTGGAAATGACAGCGCGACCCAAGCCCAGTCCATGAAGTAAAAGCTTTCCTGTGAATATCAAACCCAACCTGACTTATTAATTTTCATTGAAGATTCTTCATCGTGATCATGGTTTCCTTCTATACCCCTGGCAGAACATATCCTTCCTTGGCAACAGTACAGAAACATATTGGCAATGTTGCTTTGGAAGTTGCTCATATTGACTCTGAACACCCTGCAGTTTCAAGGCGTTAGGAGAAAAAAGCAGTGGCAAATAAATCTCTTATCTACCACTTACCACCCTCCCTTCAGCTCATAAATTAGCACTTCTACATGTTATCCAACATTTAGATGAAGTATCAATAGAACAGAATGGGATCATTCATTACAAAGAGTGAACCAACCACCTACTCCCACTAAAAGTGATGGAAAGTCATAAAGTCATAGAGTCCTACAGCACAGAAAGAGGCCCTTCGGCCCATCGTGTCCGCGCCGCCCGTTACCAAACACAGTCTAATTTTAATCCCATTTTCCCGCATTTGGACCATAGCCCTGAATGTTGTAGCATTTCAAGTGCCCATCCAAATGCCTCTTAAACGTTGTGAGTGTTCCCGCCTCCACCACCACCCCAGGCAGTGAGTTCCAGACTCCAACCACCATCTGGGTGAAAAAGTTCTTTCTCACATCCCCCCGAAACCTCCCTCCCCTTACCCTGTATCTATGTCCCCTCGTTGTTGAACCTTCCACCAGTGGAAGAAGTTCCCCGCCATCTACCTTATCTATGCCCCTCATGATCTTGTACACCTCGATCATGTCCCCTCTCAGCCTTCTCTGCTCCAGGGAAAACAACCCCAGTCTGCTCAGTCTCTCCGCCCTTCATCCCTGGCAGCATCCCGGTGAATCTCCTCTGCACCCTCTCCAAAGCTATCACATCCTTTCTATAATGTGGTGACCAGAACTGTACACAATACTCCAGCTGCGGCATCACCAGTGTTCTGTACAATTCCATCATTACCCCCCTACTTTTATATTCGATGCCCCGGCTAATGAAGGCCAGTAACCCATATGCCTTTTTGACCACCCTGTCCACCTGTCCTGCTGCCTTCAAGGACTTGTGTACCTGTACTCCAAGGTCCCTCTGTACCCCTGTCTTCCCTAGGGTCCTTCCATTCATGGTGTAAGAGATACAGCATGGAAACAGACTCTGGCCCACGAAATCCATGCCAACCATCCATCACCTGTTCACACTGGTTCTGTGTTATCACACTTTTTCATCCATGCCCTACACATTCGGGGCAATTTACAGAGGCTAATTAACTTACAAACCCACATGTCTTTGGGATGTGGGAGAAATTGGGAAGAAACGCATGCGCTCATGGGAAGTACAGACAAACTCCACGCGGATGGCACCCAAGGTCAGGATGGATCCTGACACTGTGAGCCTGTCACTGTGATCCTGATCCTGTCTCTGGCACTGTGAGGCAGCAGCTCTGGCAGCGGCACCACTGTGCTGTCCTGATTTGATGACTCTGCCAGTCACTCACTCTCTCATCAGTAGCTTCACCAATTCTTTACATAGGTTCTGCCATTGGCACTCTGCCTCGGTCATTCTTGTAGTCTAATAAATACTTTTCCTTCACAATGTCAGAATGGAGATGTTTGTTGATGGTGCAGTATTGAATTCCATTTGCATTCCCTGGATAAAACAGTCAACCTGCCTACTGCAAGACCTTGATAACATTCAGGCAGGATTGATAAATGTCAAGTAACATTTGTGTCACACAGACGGCTTGGAAAGACTTGCTCTAACAAGAGCGTTTAATTATCTTCCTTTTAACATTTGTAATAAATGATTGAAAATACATGGCCAACAACACCGCAAGCTTAGTTGACCACCCTGTCCACCTGTCCTGCTGCCTTCAAGGACTTGTGTACCTGTACTCCAAGGTCCCTCTGTACCCCTGTCTTCCCTAGGGTCCTTCCATTCATGGTGTAAGAGATACAGCATGGAAACAGACTCTGGCCCACGAAATCCATGCCAACCATCCATCACCTGTTCACACTGGTTCTGTGTTATCACACTTTTTCATCCATGCCCTACACATTCGGGGCAAGAAGGTGACTCGCTCCACTTTGTCAAGGGCAATTACAGGCTGGGCATTGTGAGGCATTCATGCAAATGACATCCCTGTGCCTTTAATGCATAAATAATCCAAATTCATGGCTACTATTTGTTATGGGCTTGCAATTTTTAGCCAAGCAATCAATGGCTGTTCATTTTGCCATGGTGTGGTGGATGTGAAAATGGTCACTCCATATGATTTGTGTCGGAAAGAACTGCAGATGCTAGTTTGAACCGAAGATAGACACACAAAAATTGTCAGTGGGTCAGACAACATCTCTGGAGAAAAGGAATAGGTGACGTTTCGGGTCGAGACCCTTCTTCAGACTCGTATGATTTGCAGAGTACCTTCAATAAATTAACTTGAGCAATTCCTGCTAAAGCCTGAGGGCCAAGTACTCTTGGCCTGCTGGTTGGGTGCATGTCATAGATCATTTTTTTCCCCTCCCAAAAAATGGGACGAGAAAGATGGACCAATTTTAGAATAGATTGCTTGTGAGCATGTTTTATAATAGTTTTGAAACATACTTTAGTCAAAAAAGGTTTTGCTTTACAAATCCAGCGTGGAAATGGGACCTTCAGTCCACCATGCCCACGCCAACTATCGATTGCCCTTTTACACTAGTTCAACATTGTCCCACTTCCCCACTCCCGACACACGAGGGACAATTTACAATTAACCTATAAATCTGCATGACTTCAGGACGTGAGAGGAAACCTGAGCACCCGGAGGAATCCCACACATACAGGGAGAACATGCAAACTCCACACAGTCAGCACCTGAGCTCAGTGTTGAACCTGGGTCTCTGGCGCTGTAAGGCGGCAGCTCTACCAGATGCGCCCCTGTACCACCCTCGAGTTTCCCATCGATTTGTAACACAAAGTTCTTCAGAAATTAATTTTAGTTGTTGCCTTGTCAATAAGTGGAAAAACAAAATCCAGGCTGCATTTCAGAAATGAGCAACAAGTACATGATGCCAGGATGTTTTGCTGTTGCTTGTGCCATTGTTTTAATGTGGTCTGACTCCACCTCTGGTAAGGTGGATGTAACAGATTCCGTGGCATTGTTTAAAAAAGATAAGAAACCTGGTGTTCTGGCAAAATCGGTGAAGTAGATAAATTGGCCTTTTATGCAGTTTGCTGTTTGTGGATGCACAGTTACAACAACAGTAAAAACCTCAGTGTTTGTCAAGGATTTGTGACATCCACTTTATTTGAATGGCGATTCATCGTCTGTCATAAGCTCTCTGTAACCCAAAGCATCTCTTTCCTCTTAGAATTGAAGTATCTTTCATCCTCGGCCAGAAATATTATGAAAAGCTATTATCAAAACTTGTCTGATTTGATGAATGTCTGTTTAACTGAGCTTTTGTTTTTAAAGTAAGTGAATTATACTACAGAAACCAATACCCAAGATGTTTAGTAATAACCAAGTACCACCAGGGAGTTCATCTGCTTATGCTGTTCCTACTCTTTAGTGTAAATGTTCTAGCTCTTAGTGGTATCACCATACTAACTCTCTGCATATTTGTAGATTTGATTGAGAGAATAGTTTACATCATCGATGTTTAGTCATCCAGTTAGGGTAGCATTAAATGGGTTTTTTAAAATCCTTGTTCTTTGTGCCTAGAATTTTACATTTGTATTCGCCAGTGATTTCTTTGAGCTTATTGTTGACCTCATTCATTTATCTTGCAGCACGTCGATGGAAGCTTTTCTGTGAAGCCCTTAAAGCAAAAGCAGATTGTAAGTATTGTAAGCGTATGTGTATTGGGATGGTGGTGAGCAAATGTATTAACCTAAGGTATTTATTCACAAAATGCTGGAGTAACTCAGCAGGTCAGGCAGCAACTCAGGAGAGAAGGAATGGGTGACGTTTCGGGTCGAGACCCTTCTTCAGGTCAGTCTGAAGAAGGGTCTCGACCCGAAACGTCACCCATTCCTTCTCTCCTGAGTTGCTGCCTGACCTGCTGAGTTACTCCAGCATTTTGTGAATAAATACCTTCGATTTGTACCAGCATCTGCAATTATTTTCTTACACTAAATGTATTAACCTGTTCAGGAGTGTTTGATCCAAGTCGGCAGTGGTCCTGCTTATTCACTCCATGCCCCTCTTAAGAACTACCCGAAAGCTGTTCCCAAAAGGAAATGTAATGAAAGTTGATCTCATGCTAACATCTTGTAGCTGGATGCTCAACTATCTGCTGTGTGCCAATGAGATCCAAAGCCTAATCGTCGACTTGGCTGCAGAAGGCCAAAGTGAATTTCCCTACCATCGTTCTTTTGTTCAACCCTGGTATTTTACCACATAGTATGAAGCATTGTTTAGAAAATTAATAAACACACATCCATGAAAGACAAAACAAAGTTCATTCATAAAATGGCACTCGTCTCTTTAAGGTAAATTTCATCAGAATTAGGCAAGAAAATAAAGTGTCTATAATTTAGTCTGAACTTATGGGGAACAAGGTTACTCTTTCAAACAATATTGGCACATGCATATTACAGTTGAGATCAGCATATGGGACGTACTTAGCCAGAATCTTGAGGTATTTGAAGAATTACAAAACAAGTTGGTAATAATTTGGAGGATTTTCTTCTTTATAGTCTTCGAATTGAATAATCCCTAACTGACCTAATTTTCCTTTGGGGAATTTAAATGTAGTTATGAAAACAGCAATTTTTGTTGAAGTTGGTGACTTAATTCCTCCATGAAAAAATGCAATAAAATATTTTAGGGAATTTGGCGTTAAGAAATATTTTAACGTAGAATATTTAAAATGTATCTGAAGAGCCAATGTATGATTTATCTTTTCCAATCTCTCCATTGAATTTGAATAAGAAAATTTTACCAACACACTTAAAACTTGCCTTTTCAGCACACTAATTATTCCCAAACAATTTTGAGTCAATTATCTTGCACATGCTCCATGTAGAATTTTTCTTCCTCTTAAAATAAATAATTTTGAATTCATGTTTCTAATTGCAATTTTGCAATTTTCAGAGACAAACTAAATTACAATTCGAGGCACATTTTGAAAGGATTGATCCCAGTAATATGAAATATGTAGAAGAAGCTGTGCGGTGGGACCTTATCCAGATGGCTCTGCCTTTTTGTATAATGCAGAGTAAAAAGACATTGGGATTAGGCTGCTTAATCAGTGATTTCAATTAAAGAAAAACTAAAATGCTCGTTCAACAGTTACAATATATATTATGTGATTTGCCTGCGGAGGTGATGACTGAAATCTTGCCACAGCTGGGAGTTTTATTTCTAGTGCAAGTGCTAGTTGAGAAATGCTGTTACCATTGCCTTCCCTTTACATTGGTGGGTGGCAGCTGTGGGGTGCAACAAAAAAAACAAAGTCAGTTGAAATTATAATTTCAAGTCTTTGACTAATTTTTTTTTGAGAATCTGAATGCATTTTATGTTGTTGGATGAGTGTTGATTTCTAATGGCTCAGTTCCGTCTATTTTTACTAGCTTCTATCTTGCTATTTAGTCTCCTCTGACGCAATTGTGTGTTAAATTGTGTGTGTCTACACAACATTACATTAACTACATCAGAATACCCTGTGTTGATCGCTATATATATCCTCCATGTCCTTCTCCTTGGTATATATCGATGCAAAGTACTCATTTAGTACCTTGCCTAAATCCTCTAAGTATAACTTCACTCTTTGGCCTCGAGTGATCCCACCCTCTCCCCAGTTACTCTCTTGTTATATCAATATAATGCCTTGAAATTCTGTTTAATCCCACCTGCCAGTGACATTTCATGGCTGCTTCTGGTCCTCTTAATTCCTTGTGTGTGTTTTTTCCTGTTTTCTTTATATATTCCTCAAAGGCCCAGTCTGATTCCATCGTTATGAATCTTACATATGCTTTGTTCTGAACTCCACTCGTCATTCAAAATTCCTTTACCTTGGTTTCTTTATCCCTCCTCCTTAGAGGAACATACCAGTCTTGAACTCTGATCAGTTAGTCTTTAAAAGACTCCCAACACATCAGCTGTGGACTTATCCAAAAAACAGCCGTTCCCAATTTACTCGCCCAGGCTCCTGTCTAATAACTTTGTAATTTGTCCTTTCCTAAATTAGTGGTTTACCTGGAAAGGCCAGACCTAGCCATGTTCGTAACTGTCTTAAAAACCTATGGAGTTGTGATCACTGTTCCTAAAACACTCTCCCATTGAAGCACCAGTGGTCTGGCTGTGCTCGTTTCTCAATACAAGATCCAATATGACTCCGGGACTATCCACTGTACCACTCTTTCAATAAACCTGCTTGTATGCACTAACAAATTCTGCCCTGACTAAGTCTCTTGCACTATGGAAATCGCAGTTAATAATGGGAAGTCAAAGCCATCCACTATGGCACCCTGTCGCTTTAAAATCTTTCCATAACTTATCTACATATCGATTCCTCTCTCTGCCTCTAGCTATTGGGAGTGATTGCACCTTTCTTATTTTGAGCTCAGCGGAAGAACCCAGCAGTCTGTCTTCTCCGAGAGCTCTACTTGTACCTAGGTTCCATACATTTAAAGAGACTAAACTAAAGCTTGCACTGTGGCAGGGGAGAGGGATGTGGTCATTGCAGATAGACACAAAAAGCTGGAGTAACTCAGCGGATCAAGCAGCATCTCTAGAGAAAAAGAAATGGGTGCTGATTAGGGTCGAGACCCTTCTTCAGTCTGAGAGTCTGGGAAGGGGAAACAAGAGATGTAGATGGCACATTGAACAAATTAATCAAAGATAAGTGAAAAGCACTGGCTTTAAGTGTGATTTTACAATTGCTAGGGAGGAGCCAGAGATTAGGAATAAACGGGTGGTTTCCAAAGTAAATGGTGCAGATTTGATGGGATGAAATTTGTGCTGTGATATTGTAGGAGTCCTTACTTTATTAATCTTATTTTCAATGTAAACTATTGCAATGGATGACAATAACTGAGTAGATGAGTGGACACAGGTTTTTGGTTGTTCTGTCTTTTACAATTCCAGAAATTAGTAACTTGTTTCGATTGCATTTGGTTCATTATTGTATCATTCTCTGTAGGGGTTAAAATGCTCAATGCCAGTACAACCGTTCGCCAAAGTCTTATGATAATTTTTCTAGGGACATGTCACTGGAGAATATAAATACCTCAAAGTAATCTAAAATTCATAAAATTAGTTCTTCCGTGAATTAAGTGTCAAAATGTTAAATGGTCCTTATTCTGATAATGCAAGCAAATGCACAAAAAAATTGTGCAGGCCTATTAACAAGAACTTTAGCAAATCTCTCAGCAGGATACTGAGCACACAGTACATGTTGATTATCTTACATCTTGTACTATAAGAACAGAAGCATGGTGTGTTTCTGCCCCCTGCTGTGAATACTTGTAAATGCTTCACATTTGAAAAAAAGCAGATGAAAGCCTAGTAAAACTATGCCCTATCATGCAGAATTTCCAAACTACGTCGGAGGGCTTGAACAGCTATGAGCAATGCCGAACAACAAAATCTAATTTTGTATCTTGAAGGAAATGAGTAACAGTACTAGTTGTTGAGATGAATGTTGTTTTTATTCTGTCAAAATGTTCGGAAACAACATTCTCAATGTGCTCCTAGGCTGGCCAGTATCTTCTTACTTAATAAATCAAAGAAGAAGGCCATTCAGCACATTATGCCCATGCTGGCCCATCAATCCCATCAGTTCGAAGATAGACACAAAAAGCTGGAGTAACTCAGCGGCAGTATCTCTGGAGGGAAGGAATGGGTGACGTTTTGGGTCGAGACTCCAGCTTCTTGTGTCAATCTTTGGTTTAAACCAGCGTCTGCAGTTCTTTCCTACGCAATCCCATCAGTCCATGTTTCTCCTAATCTTATTTCCCTGCAGATTTGCAACTTTATCTCTCTTACATGCTCATTTCCTTTTACAAAAGGAGTAATTAATGGTCGTTAAAGTTGAAGAAAAGGCACGATCTTATCGAATGATAGAGCAAACCCTATTATTTTCCTGTTTCTCGTGTTGATACGAAGTGAAAGTGCGTGAATGATTGGAGGCAAACCTTACGAAATAGCTGAAGTTAAATCTCCCTATTAAAGACAATGTTAAGGTTTTAAACCTTCTAAATAATCTTGGAAGGATTAGAGTTCAAATGACTGAGTTGGAATTCCATCAACGATACATGGAATGTTTTAGTCTAGGTATACATCAGTCATGTTTCTGATTTTATCCCAAATGTATTTCTGTTTGTCTCTTTTGCAGGTTGACCGAGTCAGTTATTTATTACAAGAAATATATGGTATTGAAAATAAGAATAACCAAGAAACAAAGGTACCATTTTCCAGTGTCCTCACTTAATTACCTTGCTTTGGATTTAATAGTTATGCTTTATTTTCAGTTAATATTGGTTCTCGTTTTTTATGTCATAAAATATGCGTTGTCTTCCAGACACAATACACTTTTACTTAAAAATCTGAAAATTTACTGTTAAGAGTAGGCACGGAATTCATGTTTATTTTGAAATAAATTGTTATATATTTGATATAAATGGGTCCCTTTCAGAATGGCAGGCAGTGACTAGTGGGGTACCGCAAGGCTCGGTGTTGGGACCGCTGCTATTTACAATATACATCAATGACTTGGATGAAGGGATTAAAAGTACCATTAGCAAATTTGCAGATGATACAAAGCTAGGTGGCAGTGTGAACTGTGAGGAAGATGCTATGAGGTTGCAGGGTGACTTGGACAGGATGTGTGAGTGGGCGGATGCATGGCAGATGCAGTTTAATGTAGATAAGTGTGAGGTTATCCACTTTGGTGGTAAGAATAGGAAGGCAGATTATTATCTGAATGGTGTCAAGTTAGGAAAAGGGGACGTACAATATGATCTGGGTGTCTTAGTGCATCAGTCACTGAAAGGAAGCATGCAGGTACAGCAGGCAGTGAAGAAAGCCAATGGAATGTTGGCCTTCATAACAAGAGGAGTTGAGTATAGGAGCAAAGAGGTCCTTCTGCAGTTGTACAGGGCCCTAGTGAGACCGCACCTGGAGTACTGTGTGCAGTTTTGGTCTCCCAATTTGAGGAAGGATATTCTTGCTATTGAGGGCGTGCAGCGTAGGTTTACTAGGTTAATTCCTGGAATGACGGGACTGTCATATGTTGAAAGACTGGAGCGACTATACACTGGAATTTAGAAGGATGAGAGGGGATCTTATCGAAACGTTTAAGATTATTAAGGGGTTGGACACGTTAGAGGCAGGAAACATGTTCCCAATGTTGGGGGAGTCCAGAACCAGGGGCCACAGTTTAAGAATAAAGGGTAGGCCATTTAGAACAGAGATGAGGAAAAACTTTTTTAGTCAGAGAGTTGTGAATCTGTGGAATTCTCTGCCTCGGAGGGCAGTGGAGGCCAATTCTCTGAATACATTCAAGAGAGAGCTAGATAGAGCTCGTAAGGATAGCGGAGTCAGGGGGTATGGGGAGAAAGCAGGAACGGAGTACTGATTGAGAATGATCAGCCATGATCACATTGAATGCCGGTGCTGGCTCGAAGGGCCGAATGGCCTACTCCTGCACCTATTGTCTATTGTCTATTGTCTATTGTCATAAATTGTAATATTTTTCCAATGGTTAGCGTAGACAGTAAAGTTTAAAGCGGACAGGTCTACCACCGATTTTCCGGCAGCCTTGTTTCCAGAGCCTTTATGGATTGTCAGTTTTGCTGGACCAACAGAAGTCATGGCCTTTGGAGGGGGGGGGGGAGGGGGGATAATAGCCCCCAAGCTTGGCCTCGGAAGTCAGCTATGGAACGGGGTGGGGAGGGGGGGGGAACCACCAGTCGTTGGAAAATCGGTGGTGGACTTGTATTAGTGCTAAACAAGAAATTACTTTTAAGTATTAATCTCATGGGTTCATCTGGCAAAACAATCATTTTAAAACCGAACTGTGATTCCGACTGATGCACACAGTCAGGAAGAATTCAGAGAATAGCTTCTTGTGCCTGAAAATGTTTGGATACATGACACATGGTTTAGCTGTGAATCGCTGAGAAAGTAATGACTCCTATTGATTTATAAAATGTCTTCCTTTGCAGCCTTCAGATGATGAGAACAGTGACAACAGCAATGAGTGTGTTGTGTGCTTGTCTGATCTGCGGGACACTTTAATCCTACCCTGCAGACATCTGTGCTTGTGCAGCACCTGTGCAGATACACTACGTTACCAGGCTAATAACTGTCCTATCTGCAGGCTACGTAAGTATTGCAATACTTTATCATCACGCGATTGATTTTAAGATAAAGCAAGAGAATTGGTGAAGGTTGGTGTGCAACATGTTAAGGGAATCAGAATATTTTTTGTTTTTACAGATACAGCATGGGAACAGGCCCTTCGGCCCACTGAGCCTATGCTGATCATTCACACCGATTCCATGTTATCCCACTTTATCACCCACTCCCTATGCATATTTAGGTCAATTTACAGAGACAAGTTAACTTAGAAAAAAAGAGTCAAGAGTGTTTTATTGTCATAACGGCACGGTGGCGCAGCGGTAGAGTTGCTGCCTTACAGCGAATGCAGCGCGGTCTTTACGGAGTTTGTACGTTCTCCCCGTGACCTGCGTGGGTTTTCTCCGAGATCTTAATTGGCTGGGCAAATGTAAAAATTGTCCCTAGTGGGTGTAGGATAGTGTTAGTGTGCGGGGATCGCTGGGCGGCGCGGTCCCGGTGGGCCAAAGGGCCTGTTTCTGCGCTGTATCTCTAAATCTAAATCTAAATCTAAAAAAATATGTCCCGGAGAGGACAATGATATTCTCACTTGCAGCAGCACAACAGAATATGTCAACAGAATATGTAATATTCCCTTCGGGATGAGGGAGGAAACCGGAGCACCCAGAGAAAACCCACACAGTCACAAGAAGAATATACAAACTCCACCGCGCGAGCACCCGAGGTCAGGATCGAACACTGGTCTCTGGCACCGTGAGGCAGCATCTCTCCCAGCTGCGGCATGCTGCCACCCCACTCACTCTTCTTTCTCTTCAAAAATCGATCTTTATGAAACGAATTAAAAATCCTTTATACAAGATAATCATGCAGGAAAATTTATACTATATATTTTACTAACTGGAGTAAATGAGACGGTGTATAGATAACTCCATTATCTGCGATTACCTAGCCTAATTGACTTTTTATGAATGAGTTTAGATAGTGAGCATTTCAAGGTTATTTAGCTAGAAATCACCAGTTAAATTGTGTCTGACATCCTCATATTCTGTACTTGATGGCTTAAATGGAACAATGACATTTAGCACAACAACATCCACATATTCTGAGATCATCATTGCTTAAGAACATTGAAATAGGAGTGGGAATAGGCCCTATGATCTGTGGGCTTCTCCACCAATAAACGAGATCATGTTTGATCTTTCTAGCTCCACGCCATGTTTCCTGCACTATCTCTGTATTCCTGGATCCCTTTAATATCCATAAATCAACCAATCTCTGTTTGGAAGGCAATTAATATGTGAGGCTCCACAGCCCTCCAGGAAAGAGATTTGCAACGATTCGCCAATGTCAATTGACAATTCGATTGATGAAATTTCCCCTCATTTTCACCTTAAATTACCTAATCCTTGGAGGAACATGCCTCTCAGATTCGTTCAGCATGGAAATGTGCCCTTCAGCCTCCCCCTGATGTGGTTATATTGCTGAGACATCATGGCTAAAATATTTAAATGTTAAGTACACACAATAGTTGTGTCAAATACACTGTCCAATACTAAAGTTCTAAAGTTCAGCATCATGCCAGTCTTGCTCTAATCCCATTTTATTTTCCACATGTTCCCATCAACTTCAGCCAGATTCTGCCATTCGTCCACCTTTCAGTGGCAATTTATAATAGCCACGTGTGTAGGACGTGGGAGGAAAACCAAGCGCCAGTCATATAGCCACGGAGAGAACCTGCAAACTCCACACACAAACACCAGAGGACAGCGCTGAACCAAGTCACTGGTGCTGTGAGGCTGAAGCTCCATCAGCTTTTTGACCTTGTTGATAAGTAGACACAGAAGCATGTTTTCAAATACACAGGACGTGATGTGAAAATCCAAAGTGCCACCTCTTAACTTGCTCTCGGTGGTGATGGAAGGCTTAAGCACTCACCTACGCTCCTCCGACGTTGAGAAAGGCTGGGCAGACACGTCTTTGGGGTTATCAAGTGGGCTCCTACTTTCATTAACGTTTCGCTGACTGGGCCCACGACATCTCCAGTAGGCTCAGCGGTGCGTTCTGGCGTCCCAGAACCACCCCCCTTTGCATCTGCCTTGGCGGCCTGTTTGGGAGACCAGATGGCTGAAGCTCCATCAGCTTTTTGACCTTGTTTATAAGTGGACACAGAAGCAAAGTATTGCATGTATTCTTTTGCATGGCAGCGATTGCCATCTGGTTAAAAAATTGGCATGAACGTGCATTCTTTATATTAAAGGTGACTTAGAACTTTAGTATTGGACAGTGTATTTGACACAACTATTGTGTGTACTTAACATTTAAATATTTTAGCCATGATGTCTCAGCAATATACCCACATGAAAAGATACAAAGGTTGTGTATGTTAAATATACCTGATAAAATAATTCATAAAATTGCCATTCATGTGCAGTATATAATGAAAAGATCTTCTATCCACAGCATTTCGAGCATTGTTGCAAATCCGAGCTGTGAGAAAAAGGACTGGGGCTTTGTCACCAGTATCATTCAGTCCTGTCTTGGCACAGACCATGGATCACGACGATCATTCGGTAAGCCTATTAGGCCATTGACTTATTATTTTATATTTGCCTTTAAGAATATGATAAGAAAAATTTAAAACACATGCGTGTTTAATTGATACTCATTTTGAAGGCGCAATGTCTGGCATTAATTATTATTACGAAAGTTTTCTGCATGAATATGTCATGTTTTTGTTATGCCATTGGTTGTCACTAATCAAAATGCCCTGGTCCTAATGCATTCCAAGTTGGGCCTGTTGTAAGGAATTACATTAATTTGTTTCCAAGCATTGCATCTCACGGGAGAGGTTGCATGCACATAACATCAGTTGATTTCTGCCAAGTTGGGAGAGCTATCCAATGGATTATTCAAGCTGCAGTCTGATGTGGCTGATTTACATGCCCAGATTCAAAGATTTCAGGCAATGTCCTGGATTTCCATCTATGTTGGTTTTGATCCACTTGCAGGTTGGACATAGCAGAACAGTGCCTTTTACGTTGTGACTTAAAGAGTACTTACAAGCTTAGGCATTCTCCATGGTCTGAATGAATCTCTTGAATTGCCAAAGTCTTTTCAACTTCTAATAAATGTTAGCGGAAGGGAATATTCTGTACTTAGATTGCTAAATATTCTGGACTTGATTACTAAACGGAACAATGACATTTAGCACAACAACATCCACATCAAAGCTGCTTGTTGACTGACAAGCTTTCCACCAAGTTAAATATTCAGTCCTTTCTCCAACACTAGGATTGTTGTTGCATTGTGTACCAACTACAAAATGCATTGCAATAACTTGTACTAAATGTTTTTTGTTAGCATTTCCTGTGACCACATCCTTCCCTTTCTATTCATTTTTTTGGGATGTGCATTTGTTACCCCATCCCTAATAACCTTGGGGAGGTAGCAGTGAGCTGTTGCCTTGAACCTCTGCAATACCTATGATGAAGGTACTCCCATGGTGTTGTTTGGTGGAGTTCCAGGATTTGGGTGGAAAGACCTCCATCTCCTACAAAGACCAAGAGGGTGGGTAGCATATCATGAATTGAAATGGTCTTTGGGAGTTCCTGTCCATGTCACCATCTTCAGTGTGTTAAAATCCAGGAATCTCCTGCCTGTCAACATTGAATAATTGTGTGGGACGGAAGTGCAGATGCTGCTTTAAACCGAAGATAGATGCAAAAGGTTGGAGTAACTCAGCGGGTCAGGCAGAATCTCTGGAGAAAAGGAATAGGTGACGTTTCTGCTCGAGACCCTTCTTCAGATGAGTCCAGACGAGTCTGAAGCAGGGTCTCGACCCGAAACGTCATCTATTCCTTTTCTCCAGAGATGCTCTCTGGCCCGTATGGTTACTCCAGCTTTTTGTGTCTTAACAATGAATAATTATTCATCATAAGAGCAGGAATATTCAACAAGGCATCTTGCCACCAAGGTGCCTTGAAGTTCTCACCACAACCTCAAGAGCAATTAGGGATGGGCAATAATGCCAGGAATGTGCACACCCCATGTATGAAGGCAAATTAAAGTATAGTCATGAGGGTTAGCATCAAATTTTAGGGAAGTAAAATTATATTGATCAAATTTGGACGCTTTTAAATTACAAAAAAACATAATGCATGTACAGAAGCTGTGATATAAACTCTATGCCTGTGTACATTGAAGATCTATTGACTACAGAGACGAATATTTATTTTAGTGCCGTTGTGTACGCTAAAAACAAACAAAATCAATCTGTAGAAATAAGAATTTCCAAAGACCATTTGTTAATCTGAGAGTCTGTTGATTTAATTGTGTTCATTAGTTCAGTTAACAATTTGTGCTTTTCTCTCAATAAATAAATCTTGCTGATTGTGGCAGATGGTTATAAGGTCTTTATTTCAAAATTAGTTCCTAATTTTCAAATGCTCATAAACCTTAACTCCATTATCACTCCATTTTGCGCAATGACTTGATTTGTCACACTGGTGGAAGAACCTTCCATCACTCTGAAACTTCCTTCCTTAAACTCCTCCACCTTTATACTTTCATTTTTCTTTAAATTTATATCGGATACCTGTTTCAAATGCTACCATTTTGCACCCTTTAACATAAATGGGTCTTGCATCTTAAAGGCCTCAGATTAATGTCAATTGAATTGACTTGCAGTTCATAAATAAAGCTCAGCTGTGAATCATTTGTTTAACAGATTGGATGCAGCCTCACTTTTCTGAGTAAATTTACTCTTCTGACATTTTCCATTGGTGGTAAATGGCAACAAAAAAAAGCAAATTTGGATTAAATTTAACATTTAACATATTTATTGCGTGAGGTAAAACTTTAAGATCTGTCACGGATAGACATTTAAAATGTAGTGCTTTGCTTTAGTTTGCTTTTATTCCCTATACTTTTCTTTTAATAGGTTATTGAGAGTAATTCATTGCTAACTTGATTATTCTGTATTTCTAGACATCTGACCATGTTCCCCCTGGATTTGAGCCAGTTTCCCTTTTGGAGGCTTTAAATGGATTGCGATCAGTTTCTCCGTCTATCCCTCCGGCTCCGTTATATGAAGAAATAAACTATTCTGGAATTGGAGATGGTTTGTCTCCATCCAGCAGACAGCTATCAGCAATAGATAGGATGGTGGATAACTGTCCCCAAAAGCCCAAACTGAGCAAATCCTCTGAAAGGTAAGTGTCCAACATTCCTGATCAACTTGCATTTTGTTTGTTATGCCACAATTCCCAATACCTGAAGTTACAGTTTAAATGGATTTACACCTTAACCTCCCGCAATGGTTAATTTCATTAGTATTGCACTGATTAAATGCTTCATGATTTGGGGGATAAATAGTGTCCCCTACACAATGCGGGGTAATAAGAGTCATACACCATAGGAAGGGTCTCCTCGGCTCACCAAGTCTGTGCCAACCTTCAACACTGCAGAGGCCCAGAGGAAATGCACCGCGCACAAGGCCCGGGCTACCTCCACTTCCAATGCAGCACCCATCCACTTGTGCCCTACGTGTGGGCGTGCCTTCCGGGCCCGGATTGGCCTCACCAGTCACTTCCGGACCCACAGTCACCAATCCTCCAACTGAAAGTGAAGCCATGGTCATCTTCGAACCCGAAGGACGAACAACAGCAACAACATAATCCTACATAGATCCTATTTATGTTCTCACATTCGCTCACATCGATTCTCCTCTCAGATTCTACCACCTGAGGCAGCTAACAGTGGTCAATTAACTTTCAGGCCTTTGGGAGACTGCAGGAAATTGAGTCATCCAAAGGAAACTCATTGTGAGAAGATGGTGCAAACTTTCCAAACTCTGCACAGATAACACCAGTGACTTTGATTAAACCTGGGTTGCTGGGTCTGTGAGGCAGCAGGCCAACTCCATTTAAAAGAGCAGAATGAAGAGAAGGAAATGAAGCATGAAAAGGGGAAATTTAAAATCATTAAAAGGAGAGATCATTGTGAGGAGAGAATCCATACAGAGATGGGCGAAGCTGATTAGGTTGAAGACTGAATCGTTGGAATGATGTTCTCTAGAGGATTGTCGGTGCTTAAATTTTGTTGAGTGCACTCGAAACAATCGTTTTGTAGTTATGGAAATTGAAAGGGAACACAATTAAGGTTGTGAAGAAGGTTTCTGACCCAAAACATCATCCATCCATCCATGTTCTCCAGGGACGCTGCCGGCCCTGCTGAATTACTCCAGCACTTTGTGTCTTTTTTTACTCTTTACTGCGGGACTCTGGCACACTGTGGAGGTTTGTGCACAGAGCGCTGTGCTAATCAGTTGACGTTTTCTATGTCTACGTTGCACATTTGAAAGCAAATGAAGTCTAATTTAAAATATATACCATCATTTTAGCAGCCTGCGATCTCCATCTTCGCCCATACAAGAAGAAGATGAGGAAAAACTCTCTGAAGATTCTGATCTGTTACAAAAGAATGGGCCGCAGCTCCAAAGTGGACCGAGCTCCCAAGAAGTAAGTATGAAGCAGCCTGTTGGGATTGCCTAACAGAAATTCAGGGGGGGTTTTCTGAAAGGAAAGCAATGTTTCAGAATGAAATTTTGATTATAATTAGAATGCAATTAAGAAAACAAATAACATTTTGTGATCCCTTCATAGATTAATTGATTCATTTGTGTATTTTAACACTCCAGTTGCTTGCAGATTTCAACTAGAAATTTACACTAAAAATTTAATCTGAAGATCTTAACAGACCTTGGGGGTGGGAGGGGGGTTATTGCCGATAGTCTGCTATAACCGGGTAAGGGATTCGCTCCAGCTACCCAACGGTCACTCCGTGAAACACCGAGTTTTCTTCAAATACAAAATTCTTCTTAACAGCTAAAAATTGATATTTGTTACTGCAAGCTAAACATACTAATGGCTGTTTGTTACATTGTTCGATGGAGTATCATTGCATAGTGGCGATCGAAGCAATCGCTTGTCAATTTCTGTGGCCTCCCGCAGTGTAACTAGCAGCCTGTGTTCTTAAAGAGACAATGGATGGTGTCTGATTACTGTGGGGCCTCTCCGTCCTCTATAACTTAACTCCGTTATAAAGAGGTCCCTAATAACCAGGGTGGACTGTATTATAAACAAGGACAAAAGAATAAAGGATCTAGAAGCAAACTTTAGTATAAGACAATAACTGCAGATGCTGGTACAAATCGAAGGTATTTATTCACAAAATGCTGGAGTAACTCAGCAGGTCAAGCAGCATCTCAGGAGAGAAGGAATGGCTGACGTTTCGGGTCGAGACCCTTCTTCAGACTGATGTCGGGGGGGCGGGATAAAGGAAGGATATAGGTGGAGACAGAAAGATAGAGGGAGATCTGGGAAGGGGGAGGGGAAGAGAGGGACAGAGGAACTATCTAAAGTGGGAGAAGTCGATGTTCATACCACTGGGCTGCAAGCTGCCCAGGCGAAATATTTCTCCACCTGTCTCCACCTATATCCTTCCTTTATCCCGTCCCCCTGACATCAGTCTGAAGAAGGGTCTCGACCCGAAATGTCACCCATTCCTTCTCTCCTGAGATGCTGCCTGACCTGCTGAGTTACTCCAGCATTTTGTGAAGCAAACTTTGATGTTTCCAAGTTTAATTTAAAAAAAATCATATGCATGTTTTATAGATTTTCTGGAATTTTGATTTCATGGCCATGATTGCATTGAATGATTGAATGATATTAACAATAACTGCCTTGGCTTGTGTGCAGCAGCTTGTGATCATTGCAGGATCATTTCAGCTTCTACTAGAACAGAAATATATATCTACAACTATATATCCACATCAGGATTGTGTGCATCTTAAGAGTGGTAGTTTCACAAGTGCCTGCTGGTCTTGTCCATCTTGGCAGCAGAAGTCATGGATAAAAACAAAATAGTCGTAGGCAATTTGCCCCAGTGCATCGTGCAAAACAGCATATGTTGTGATGCTGTACAAGTTATCTGTTGGCTTTGAGGTTGCTGAAGATTGTTGGAGTATCACTTATCACAGCAACTGGAGAGTGTCCAGTCACATTACTGACTTGTGTCTTATAAATGAGAGGAAATGTTTGGAGAATCGGAAGGCAAGTCACGCATCAGAGAATCCCTTGCTTCCTCTTGGAATCACTCTATTTCTGCTGCTGAGAAAAAGGATAACTGCAGGCAATAGAAATCTGTTTAAAAACAAATACAAAAGGCGTGATATATTCAGTACCTGTGTAGAAAGGAGCAGATTTACTGTTCTACATCAAAATCTATCATCAGACCGTGTTTCAAGTCGCAGGGAAAGGGAAGCAAGGGGTGAACAAAGACCTTTTCCATAATGCGGTGATTATCTGGTTGAAACAGGAGCAAAGAAGTCCTTCTGCAGTTGTATAGGGCCCTGATGAGACCACATCTGGAGTATTGTGTGCAGTTTTAGTCTCCTAATTTGAGGAAGGACGTCCTTGCTATTGAGGCAGTGCAATGTAGGTTCACGAGGTTAATCCCTGGGATGGAGGGACTGTCATATGAGGAAAGATTGGAAAGATGAGGCTTGTATTCACTGGAATTTAGAAGGGTGAGAGGGGATCTTATAGAGACGTATAAAATCATAAAAGGACTAGACAAGCTAGATGCAGGAAAAATATTCCCAATGTTGGGGGAGTCCAGAACCAGGGGACACAGTCGAAGAATAAAGGGGAGGCCATTGAAAACTGAGTTGAGAAGAAACTTTTTCACCCAGACAGTTGTGAAATTGTGGGATTAGCAGAAGGCAGTGGAGGCCAATTCACTGGATGAATTTAAAAGAGAGTTAGATAGAGCTCTAGGGGCTAGTGGAATCAATGGATATGGGGAGAAGGCAGGCACAGGGTACTGATTGTAGATGAACATCCATGACCACAATGAATGACAGTGCTGGCTCAAAGGGCCAAATGGCATCCTCCTGCACCTATTTTCTATGTTTCTATGTAACAAATACTATTGTTGCCAATCTAACTGAAGGTAATGAATCAACATGGGCTGCCTGGATAAGTATCCTGCTGACCATTTCCAGGATTCTTCATGATTTCTAGCACGCTGCGTTTTGCATCTTCCAGTTCCAGCGTTGATTTTATTCTCTCTACTGTTCCCATTTATCTTCCTCTATTCCTACTCTGAATGGGATGGCTGTGATTAGCAAGCAATTCATTACCCTCCATTAGAGAGCAATTACTGCAATTGTTTCACCTGAATATTCTTTGTTCTCTGCCCCCTTCCTCTCTACAATTTAAAATACATTACTTTTCCAGTTCTGATGAAAGGTTGTTGACCTTAAACTTTAACTCTGTTCCTTTCTGCCTGCCCTTCTGGACATCCTCATCAGTTTATGTTGTGTTTGTTGCTGACCCCGTTAAGTTGTTTAACATTAATCGCCAATGGGGACAGTGGCAAGAGCCTTGTAGGGCACAACTGTTACTTGCACTTTCACAACTCAATCCAAAACATTGTCCGGGTCTTGATGCACATGGCCAGTGACAAGTTCCCAATCCGAGGAACCGTGAATGAAAGTTAACTGCGCTTATTCCAGATTTCTATCCTATAACCTCAGGTGATTGTCCTTCAGCAGTTGACTCCATCTTCCATTTTGTTTCGTGTGATTTCTGCCAGAGGAGAATTTTCTTGTGATTTCCACTGTCATAAATTTACTGTTTTTGATGCAACTTTGTATTCATATCAAGGGAAATTATTCTTGCTTCTCTACTGGATTTCAATTATTTTGTCCATGCTTACCCAAAATTTAAGGAGGTCTGGAGCCAAGTCACCACTGGAGAACTTGCACCCTGAACCTGAGCAAGCAAGGTATTGCTTGAGAGTAGACTGATTAGCGTTAGTTGGTGAGACTGAATGTGCCATTTATGTGGACAGGAGAGATTTGGAAAATTCCCTATTTTTTTCCGGCTGGATCCTAATGGAATTAAATAGTATGGTTTGATATAAAACTAATTCTGGAATCAGTTCTTCAGCACTACAACATTGAAATAGTTAATTGCATGTAGAAAGTGCTGGAAGAACTCAGCAGGTCAGCCAACATCAGGGAGGGAACAGATAGGTGATGTTTCAGGTCTGGAGCCTTCTTCGGTCTGAAGAAGGGACTCCGAACCTAAAAAGTCACTTGCGAGTCTGAAAAAGGGTCCTGACCTGAAACGTCACCTGCTCATACCCTCCCCAAGTTCTGCTGAGTTCCTCCCGCACTTTACGCTCTGGTCCAGATTCCAGCATCTGTGGTCTTGTCTCCATTTAATGCCATGGCCATAATTCTGATCATTTGTGGAATGAATTGAATTGATGAAAGATTTTTCTCTGAGATGACAGGGAACATGAAATTTAGCTCAGGAACTTGTTCTGATCTCTTGTATCCCGTCAACCCTTTCCTATCCATATACCTGTCCAAGTGTATTTTAGAAGTCACAATGGTCACCCGCCTCTACCACCCTCTGTATTTGCCACTCAAGTCCCTTTTAAGTATTTCCCCTCTCGTCTTAAATTTGTGCCCTCTAGTTTTAGAGTCCCGTCTCTGGGGAAAGACTGTCACCGTACCCTTTTTAAAATCAAGAGTATATTTCCTAAGGAAGCTACTAGTACTCTGTGACATGCCCATTTACCCAAGGTGAGCGTGGAAATGCAGAATTACGTTTATGCTTTGGTTAACGTTATGACAACCAACTTGGCCTTTTGCTCCGCAGATTGAGAAAACGGAAGAATCCCCGGAAAAACATACGCACAGCCCAGGTGAGATCTTAGAATGACATGTTGGTACAGTTCAGGAGGAGGCAAGTCAATTCAGTATCCCTATCAAGCAGATGGAAAATTAGTCTGTTTCCATAACTATGTCCATAACAATTCTAAAACATGTCTATAACAATTAAATCTCTGTCTACTTCCCGCCCAGAAATTCCTTCCGGGTCATCAGAACTCATTTCAATTTATTTCTGCATATTATTGCCAGTTCTTTTACCTTAAATTTGTCTGCTCCAATATTCAGCCCTTTTACAAATGGAATCCTTTCCTCATTTTGAGCATCTTTATCAAATCTTTGCTTTGAAGGGAATAAGAAAAGCTTCTGTAGATAAAACGCATAACTAATGTTTTTTTTATCCTCAATACCTTTCCTTTAAATTTCTTCTAAAACTCACATGTAGTTTGTGAACTGGTATCCTGAATAGGGCACAATAACGATTTAGCCCATTTCATTTTTTATATATCATGTGGCCTGATATGCAAAGCCAAAGATCTATTTTCTTCAGTCCACGTTGTGCCATATCACCTGTTAAGATATTTTAACACATATATCCCTAGCGATCTTTCTGCAGAGCAAATGGTATCTATTCACATTAAAATGATTGTATCTCACTGTATAACATCTGCCCAGATGAAACAAGTTTGCATTAATTGTGTTGTGTTATTGTTATTTTAATTTTTAATGTTTAGATAGCTAGGTTTTCTCATGTGTTAAACAAAAATGCATGCCTAGGAACATTGATAGGAAGACAGGTTGGTTGGTCGCTTGTGGCTGCTATGCCATTCAATGCCATCATGGCAATCTTTTCCTCAGTTTCTTTTCAGTGCATAAGCCCCTCGATTTCCTTAAAAAATCCATCTCCCTTGATTAATACATTCAGCGATCGATTCTCCCCATCCCTCTTGGGTAAAGAATTTGAAAGATTCGCTGCCCTCTCAGTGAAAACAAATTCTTATCTCTGTCTTGATTAGTCAACACCTTATTTTGAGACTGACCCCGAGTCTAGACACCCCATGCAGGGGAAACATCTTTGCTGCATCTACCATTGACAATTTTTAATATTTCAATGATATAATCTCTCATTGTTCTTAACTCGATTAAGGTTCCCAGACCACTTAATCTCTTGTCATAGAATACTCCCCTGTCTGAGGAAACAATCCAATTAATCTTGTTTGTGCATTCTCTATCATAAATATATCTTTACTTCAGTAGGGGACCACACATGTAAACTGAATTTCAGGTAAGGTCTCACGAGGGCTCAGTATAATTCCAGTAGGAAGTTTTTAGTATTGCACTGATATCTTCTTGCAATAGAGCTCAGTATACAGTTTACTTTCCTAATTGCTTGGAGTACCTGCACTTTAACATCTAACAATTCGTGTATAAGGATACCCAGGTCACTCTAAATAGCAACATGTTTCAATCTATTTACAACCAAATTTTAATTTTTTTGCCACATTGGACAGTAAAATATTTCTCCAATTTTTTTCCATCTACCATATGTCACCTGTTCACTTAACCTGCCCATATTTTCCATAGCCCCTCTACTTCCTCCTGATAGTCCATACTTCTACCCATGTTTGTACCATCAGTGAACTTTGAGATATATTATGTATTATACTTGATCTTCTCATGTCGACCCACGATATTGATTGTTAACAGCATAAAATCTCATTGATGCATGCACCCGATTATCTATTCACATCTTCCCAAACAGTTGACCGCACTCTTGAGACTACTGAAAGATATGTATAACTCGATCTTATACCTCATCCCTAATTTCAACATGCTTTGCACAGATGCACTCAGCCTTGTAAGCCCTTGTTACTTTTCCTACTGGGAACCACTTTGTGGTACCACACTACAGTAGCAGCAGTTCGCATTGATATAGTTCTTGAAACAGGCTTAAATCACCAATGATTACTGCATTCATGTTATTAAAGATGAATCATTTAATCGTGTTTGTAATGCACATTCAAGTGGCCTTCCATATCCCACGGGTCAGGTGAGCCATTTGAAAACCATGAACCGTTAGGACCCCTGTAATGATCTATGCCAGTCACAATCTGCTTAATCAGATCTTTACAAGACAACAATTTATTTTAATTATTTTATCATTTAGTTTAGTTTAGAGATACAGCTTGGAAACAGGCCCTTTGGCCCACCAAGTCCATGTCCATGCCGACCAGCGATCACGTGTTTTATCCTACACGTTAGGAACAATTTACATAAGCCAATTAACTTAGAAACCTGCATGTCTTAGAAAGGTGGGAGGAAACCATGCACCCAGAGAAAACCCAGGTGGTCACAGGGAGAATGTACAAACTCCATACAGATAGCTCCCATGGTCAGGATTGTACCCGGGTCTTTGGCACTGTAAGACAGCAACTCTACTGCTGCACTGCTGTGCCCCCACTACTTTAAACTTTAAACTTTACTTTTAAATTTATGCCAAATTGAGAAAGCAGGTCTGGCAAACCGAGAAAGTGCCTTTAAATTAGCGAAAATCTGATTAAAACTCTCAGTATAGTAAACTAATTCTGTGATTCAATTTTATGTAACTATGACAGTTATTAAATGCTTAAACCAGCTAAAATCCCAGGATATCACCAAATTGTATTGAATTTAACTATAACAATTCTGCAACTATCCTTCTCTGGCTAGTGAACAGTATATGAAATGTATTTAGATTTTCAGAGGTTTTTATGTGTAATAAGAACGGTCATGTAAATCTGATTTAAATGTTACTTGAACAATTGTTAAGTAAACATCATCTGTGCTTAAGAACAGAACAACGGAACTTAAAAGATGAAAATGCAAGAGGCATTATAAGTGTCAGACCCAGAATCAAAAAACGAGTTCCGGAATATTTCAAATTGGTTTTCAATGTGACTGTCGAGATCTAGGTGGTTTCAGTGTAGTTCCTATCTATTTTCTTGCAGTTGACAGACCTCGCTCTGAGGAAATTGTACAAGATAGCACCAATGAATATGGTAGCCATGCTAAAGAAGATGGGGACACTCCTCTTGCAATTTCCCTACCTGGTAGTTATATATAAACTTCTTTTTTTATTGTAACTATTTAATTTTTATGTACTTGGGATTGGGATGTTGGATTATTTAATTATATGATGGAATGGAATAAGGGGCTTATTTGCATTTGTGTAAGCTTATGGAAAATAAGGTGCTAAATTCATGTTCAGTAAGTGAAATCTTGGCCTTTTTACACAGGAAGTAACAATATATGGTTTGTTTTAAGTTTATTTACAGTTGAAATAATAACGCTTCATTATATTTGCTTTAAGATATTCATGAGAGGTAACAAGTATGTATAAAAGGTGCGTCTCGTTATTGTCTGTTTTCCCCTCTATTTTGTTTTCGTGCCAATGACACATCCAATGTACCTTAGAATTGAGAGGTTTGAGTATTGATTCCTAGTCCACAATTATGCCACTGCAGTTCCAATCAGTACCTGCGTAAAGGGAAAAATCAGCAAAGACTAGTCTTGTCGCATTCTTCCCTGTAGTACTTTGTTATGTGTTCAAATACCATATTGATGCTTGGACAAGTTGTAAATCAGTTAACAGATCTCTTTGATCCTGTACGCCTGAAAATATTCAGTGCGTTTGAGGACAGTTAAATTGATAGGAAATTGTAAGCAAAAAGTGTCATCTCCAGATGCAGTGGTCTGTTCCCATCCAGGACTTTGTTCCATTAAATCTAATCACACAGGGGATGGGCAGGAGAATGAATGATCATCACCTGACCAGAAAAAATGCTAAAATGCTTAAATGCTGCCTTTAAACATTACCACTGGCGTAGTTACCTAAGGTTGAGTGTTTTAGATACCTAAAATATTCCAAAACATTCTTTAATGTATTTTTAGAATAACTAAAATTTAAAAGCTTAAAAAAAAAACTAGCCTGTGGTCATTATCCTCGCCTGAAATAAAAGACGATTCTCCAGTGAAAGTGCTGGCGAGATATTGGGACTTTGAGATCTGAAAAGTTCAGTATTGTCACCTGTTGTTACCAAGTTAGTGATTTCCACATGAAAATGTAACCTTATTGACTTTGCAAATGGCCAATAGAAAAATTCAGTGGGACAAGAAAGACCTTGACTTACTGAAGCCATAATCCTGTTTCTTTTTCCTTTAAGAACCTCGATACATCTCACAATTAAAAATGGTGCGGCTATTTGAATGTCACCCTGGAGATCTTTAGACTGTAGACATTAGGGAAACAGCACAGAATATGGCCTTTTGGCGCACCGGGTCTGCGCCGACCAGCGATCACCCTGCACACTAGCACTAGCCTGCACACTAGGAACAATTTACAGAAGCCTATTATCCTACAAATATGCACGTTTTTAGAAGAAAACCAGAGCACCCAGAGAAACCCCATAAGGTCACAGGCAGAACAAACAAACTCCGTGCAGGCATCACTCGTAGATCTTTTAGATTTAGAGATACAGCGCCGAAACAGACCCTTCGGCCCACCCAGTCTGCGCCGCCCAGCGATCCCCGCACATTAACACTATCCTACACCCACTAGGGACAATTTTTACATTTGCCCAGCCAATTAACCTACAAACCTGTACGTCTTTGGAGTGTGGGAGGAAACCGAAGATCCCGGAGAAAACCCACGCAGGTCACGGGGAGAACGTACAAACTCCGTACAGGCGGCGCCCGTAGTCACCTGAGTCTCCGGCGCTGCATTCGCTGTAAGGCAGTAACTCTACCGCTGCGCCACCTTGCGTAGTCAGGATCGAACCCATGTCCCTGGCGCTGTAAAGCAGAAGCTCTACCTCTGTGCCACTGTGCCGCCCCAATGAAGGCTCTTTTCTATCTAAAATAAATATTTCTGCCATGAATAAACGTAGCTGTGCTGTCTACCATAAGGTAGTGAAGCTAGTGCCACTAGCCTTTAATCATGAATGATGATTATTTAAACCACCATGCTATTTTAGTTCTGAAATTTGATAATTGTGTTAGGTGGATTCAAAGGATAATTTTGGAAACATAATTACTTGGTTGAGGGACTTTGGATGCCCTACTGTGAATAATGCTGGAAGCAGAATTCAGAGTAGAATCCAGTAAGAAATCAGATAGATACTTAAATAAGTATGTATTAAATATTTGGCACATCAAGAGTTTGCAAAGACAATTCATTACCTTCTTTATTGCTGAATTCTGTGATTCTAAGCTCCAAGTTCCCCTGTCAAGCAAGGACTTGTGGATACAGCTGCCTGCTAGCATATTTCCATATTTTCCTATGGCATTTGCAATATACCAGAAATTGACATCACTGAGCAGAAGTTCAATAATAAAAGGCTAAGAGTGATATTACAGTAACCTTAATGTCATAACTGACACTACCACTTCATTCTCTGTACATCTCTGGGATGAATCCACGTGCTCACAAAGGTCTTGAGGTTCAATCTGCCAATGCTCTAAGGAGGCATGGCTACAGGGAACCTTAGGGCGGCACGGTGGTGCAGCGGTAGAGTTGCTGCCTTACAGCGTTTACAGCACCAGAGAACCGGGTTCGATCCCGACTACGGGTGCTGTCTGTACGGAGTTTGTACGTTCTCCCCGTGACTGCGTGGGTTTTTCCAAGATCTTCGGTTTCCTCCCACACTCCAAAGACGTACTGGTTTGAAGTTAAATTGGCTTGGTAAATGTAAAAATTGTCCGTAGTGTGTGTAGGTTAGTGATGATACGCAGGGATCGCCGGTCGGCCAGGACCCGGTGGGCCGAAGGGCCTGTTTCCTCGCTGTATCTCTAAACTAAACTAAACCGATCAGGTCACCCTTGCCCAATTACAGAAACTGTCTTTAAACCCATCCACCGATGTCTGCTGGTGATTACCTGGGCCACTGTGCCTGATTGCTGTGATCTGATGGTTAATAGGTCTTACTTTTATTTAAAATCCTGCTAGCCATTAACAGTTAAATGTGCAGCTCCACCTTTGACCAGGCTTAAGTTTCCATTCTTCCTTCCCTTCTGGCCTGATCTTATAGAACTTCTGCTCTCTATCCCCCTCCTGTCTGGTACCCGTGTGACCTGCTTCGTACAATTTTAATGTTACTGAATCATAATACGATTCCAATAGATGTAATGGTGTCACACTTACTTTGGGTTTTCACTGGGCCACTGGTGGAAAGACCATATCAATGTGATTGCAGTCACAATTTAATTACATCTCACATTGGGACGCACACTTCAAAACCCATGTCTCTATATGAAATAAGCTGACTGTTTATTGACAAGAAATCAGATGTGTAAACATTAAAATCGATCAGAATTTAAAATCAGCACAGCAGGATTTCCATTTTTAGCCCTGGTCAAATACTACAATAGCACGGAAACACGGAAACAGGCCCTTCGGCCCACCGAGTCCGCACCGACCACCAATCACCTATACACTAGTTTTATCCTCCACACTAGGGTCGATCTACCGAAACTAATTAACCTACAAACCTGCACGTCTTTGGAACGTGGGAGGAAACCGGAGCACTCGCAGAAAACCCACGCTGTCACAGGGACAACATACAAACTCCACATAGACAGCACCCGTGGTCAGGATCGAACCCGAGTCTGGTGCTGTGTGGCAGCAACTCTACCTCTGCGTCATCCATGCAGCCTTGTAGCTTAAGTTAATTGTTAATTAACTCTTTGTTAATTAGCTTAGCCGAAGTACTCATGATTTTCGATTCATTAGCTTCCAATTATTACCATTTTCAAAGTTCTAGCTACCTATTAGATATTTAGAGCCTTGCTGATTATTATATTGCATATAACTGGATTATGAAAAATGAGAGAAAGTCAGAGGAAAAATATGGCTCCTTTTAGCAAAAACATGGATGTATCTGGCTTCTATTCCCTCTGACTTAATGAATTCTCACCACTTTCTGGGTCAAGAAATTTGAATTCCCAGTTGGGACTCTTGACGCTTTCTTCTAATGGGGACCTCTGGTTTTGTTGTTCCCCACAAATGGAAACATACTTTTTATGCCTGTTCTATTGAAGCACAGGATCATAATTTTAAGACGCTTTTCCCCCTCTTCAGTCCTCTTATCAAGGGGGGGAAAAAAAACAACACAACCTGTTCACCCTTTCCTGAACAACATAGCCTTGCATTTGTGGTAGCGTTCTTGTACTCCATCTTTATCCATTCTTCAGTTCTTCTTTTGTGGCAGTTAATGTGCTTGGAAATGCCAACAGTTCCAGGAAGAGCTGTTGCCGTTTCGTTAAACACCGGCAAATTTGGGATCTGTGCGCACGCATGAACCAATATGTAAACCCCAAACTTGCTGGCTTTTTGAAGCTGTTCACGCTGATGCCCCATTTGTCAGAGTGTAAATCTCGTGTTGACCTGTGTTGAAATTCAATGTCAATCTAATTTCTCAATTGCAAGCATCTCTGCTCTCTACTCGCCTACCAGCGTCTGAAAATAAGAATAAATACTTTAAACCCTACTCTCTGCTCCTTCTCTTGAAACCATTTTTTCCCACTTGTCCCCTGACTCCATTTGCAGCGACCGCATTCTTCTGTCTGTAACATGGCATTTTTTTATTAAAGGATGTTTGGAAATTTGAATTGATTATCTCTTTTGCTTTTTGTTTTCAATTCTTCCACGTTGGTTGTTTAGCTTACCACATGCGGAGAGTGTAAGGCTTACATTTGTAAGCATAGTATAACTAACCACCATTTAAGGAAAAATTAAAGGTGAGAACTATGCACACTTCTCTCTGGAAGGATGGAGATTCCACTCTTAGTGAAGTACTTTTCCTGTGCTAATTAGAATGGTTCTGTTTCTCAGAACCACCAAGTCCAGCAAAGTGAATCTTTAATTTGAAAAAAATAAGGAGAACATTTTAAGCACAATTTCTCCTTATTAAGCAGTAATTTTATTATTAACGTGTATTATAAATTCTGAATTACAGCATCAAGCATAGCAAATAAGACAATCTTTTACATTTTCAAGTGTTGCCTCTAAACATTACCAGTAAAATATTTCATTCAGATTTCCTGCTCTCTGAAGCAGGACTTGTTTTAGGCAGGTATCTGTTTGTGCTGGTAAAAATAATCTTAGGTAATAAACTATTGATACCTAGTCTTCTATTCCCCATTTATTAGCTACAAGTATTCAAATGCTGAAATAGAATTAATTCTAACAAGTTATTAATGAATGTTAATTTTATACCCTCATATATAACAGGATTCTTTTTGTGTTCCATTTTTGTGTGTTCTTTATTGACTTACTTCATTACCTATCTAATATATCCTTACCTTTTTCTATCTATAATTTTGCTGATTTGGGCAGCCCTTGGTCCTGATTCCTGCTCAATTGGCATAGAAGATTAATTCTGGTATGTTAACCCTCTTTACTGTTTAATCTTTTTTTATGATTTTGGCTATGTCAACTGTTGTGTTTTCTCTGTGTGCATGAAAATTATAAGCAAGAAGTACAGGATGTGAAATCTTTTTCTCTTCCTCCTCCCTCTGCAGCACTGAGTGACCCAACAGCTTTCTGCAATTTATTTTATTTCTCGGCCTCTCTTCTGCACCTTTCAAGCACAACTCCTAGATAAGCCCACCTCATCTTTTGGCTCCCTTTTCATCTTCACTCCTGTCCACACTGATATCCTTGCTGCCGCCATGCTGTTGAAAATAGTCTTTTCGCTGCCCGCGTTATAAATGCAAACTCTTCCAAAATGCAGCTTTCCTCATCTGTTCAGTTCCATCACACCGCCGTTTGAAAATGCAGCCTCCCCCATCACTTGCAGTGCAGTGTAAAATCCTGTTCCTATTTGCTTCATGGCTTTGCTGTTCCCTTTTGTCTGCATGCATTTCCTTTCCCTTCATTGCACACTTGGCTGAAAAAAGAATTGTCAATCGCTTCGGCCACACTCCTTCACCAGCTTCACATCACCCCATTACTCCATTAGTCCACTTTCCACTGCAGCTGTTGTGCTGGGTTATACACCTTTGAAATGGAAACCAGGTTTCCAATCTTCTGATAAGCTACTGTTTGTTCGTTTTCTTGAACATATGGTTCAAGGTTTCCGTATCTCCTCAGCTCTGCTTTGGAGAACAGTTCTTTACTACTGAAGAAGGGTCTCGACCCGAAACGGCACCCATTCCTTCTCTCCCGAGATGCTGCCTGACCTGCTGAGTTACTCCAGCATTTTGTGAATAAATACCTTCGATTTGTACCAGCATCTGCAGTTATTTTCTTATAGTTCTTTACTACTTTTGTAGGAACGAACTGCAGTTGCTGGCTTGCAACAAAGAAAGGCACAAAATGCTGGAACAACTCAGTGGATCAGGCAGCATCTCTGGAGAAAAGGAATAGGTGACTTTTCGGGTCGAAACTCCTCTTCAGTCTGAAGAAGGGTCTCAACGTGAAACATCACCTATTCCTATTCTCCAGAGATGCTGCCTGACCCGCTGAGTGGCTTCAGTTATTCACTGCTACTACTTGTCATTTTTTCACAGTGATTCAATCTTTTAAATCTGGAATTTCAGTTCTACCTCCTGGCAAGATGATTTACAGCCACCTCTACCACACCACATCAAATTACCCTCCTCCCACCGTCACTGCAACACATTGTGTGAGTTGAGCCAAAGGGCCAGTTTCTGTGCTGTAATACTCTGGCACTTTAACTCTGTATTTTCTCGACACCTTTAACTCTACTCGTCTTTCCAATATTTAAAGTCCTTCTTAAAAGGTCACTTGTGACAATAGACAATAGGTGCAGGAGTAGGCCATTCAGCCCTTCGAGCCAGCACCGCCATTCAATGCGATCATGGCTGATCACTCTCAATCAGTACCCCGTTCCTGCCTTCTCCCCATACCCCACTTCGCAGACCCCACCACCAGCCTAACTTGCACCTCCTCCTCCCCTCCCCTCTTCCCCTCCCCCTTGCACAAACCAGCCCCACACCCCCTTAAAGCTCCCTGTGACGTAATCCATGTTAAAGACGTATTAACGTTAAATATATCTCTGTCTTTAGCACTGTTGCACAATTTAAACACCTGCTGTTATTTTAATTTTCAGCTGTTACTTTGTTTCAAGTTCGTAGGATATCCTAAGAGCATTTTGTAAATGATGCACATTTTGAACTTTAAGTGCCATTAAAAACTCAGTGTGCCACAGTAGCTGAAATGTTATTAATTAATAATAATAATAATATATTTATTTTATATAGCGCCTTAACACATGCACAAAGCGCTTCACAAATACAATTAACATAGAAACAAACAGACAAACAGACAAACTAATTGTTCTGCTATTCCAAATTGTGCTTTCATTGAAAGAGAATTTTAAACGATATGGGCAAAGCGTAGTTTAGAAACAGGTTTAAGAAGTTTGAAAAATAGTTTTGATGAATTATTATTTAATCTGCAAATGCTTCCAAATCTAAATCTGTGGGAGGATCAATAAGTTTCACTTAGAAAGGACTGTCAGATATTAATCTCATTTTAAAAATGCTCACTAAGCTTATTAGGTTCCCTCTCGAAAATGGTTATTCAGTGATTAACAGAGTCACACATTTAGGAACAGCAATAATTTTGATGTAGGTTCTGCGTTAATCAAGATATTCAAAACCATGGAGGAATAAGGAACTCTTCATGTGGTATTTGATGCCCTTCAATTAAGAAATGCCAAGATTAGAAATAGGCTTGTTAATCGTTGCAGAAAACTCCTGCTGGTAGCCACTCGTGTAGATGTCAGGCAGTCGAGATTAACTTAAGTTATTCACTCAATGGTTGAAAGAATTGTGAATAATTATTCACAGCTGGAGATTACTTAAGATTTTCTTAGGATTCTGCTGTAAATGCGGGAAATGATGAGAGTGCAGTTAATTTGTAAAATGTAGTCTGTAAAGGGGAGCCTGTAATCTGTAAAACTGCACTTGGATGAGATACCGGTTTGGTAGATGAGGGAGTGGGGCAGACAGCAGGATTGGTGCTACCAGGACTGCGAAGAAGTTGGTGACAAGGACGTAGGCTGCAGGATTGAGGTTGTTGGTGAGTCAGTAACAGTTAAAGTTTGGTTATATTTTAGTTTATTGTCATGTGTACAGTGAAAAGCTTTCAGTTTTTTTAGAGATATAATACGGAAACAGGGCCTTCAGCCCACCGAGTCCGTGCCGACCAGTGATCCCAGCACATTAACACTGCCCTACACACACTAGGGACAATTTACACTTTAACCAAGCCAATTAATCTACAAACCTGTACGTCTTTGGAGTGTGGGAGGAAACTGAAGGTTTCTGAGAAAAACCTACACAGGTCACGGGGAGAATGTACAAACTCTGTACAGACAGCACCCATAGTCAGGATTGAACCTGGGTCTATGGCGCTGCAAGAGCTGTAAGGCAGCAACTCTACCACTGTGTCACCTTGTTGCATGCGATCCAGCCAGCGGAAAGGTAGCACATGATTACAGTCTTGCCATTTACAAATTACAGACTCGTCAGGCACAGGACAGTTTGCACTGTTTGGAGAAATCCCATGAAAGAAATGCTGCTTTATTATGTAGGAAAGAACTGCCGATAGACACAAGATGCTGGAGTAACTCAGCGGGACAGACAGCATCTCTGGAGAGAAGGAATGGGTGGCGTTTTGGGTCGAGTCCCTTCAGACCACACGAGGAGGGTCTCTGCATTCCTTCTATCCAGAGAAACTTGTCAGAGTTCTTCAAAATGGAAGAGTGTAGCCACTGCCAATATAATCATATCCCAGCGTAAGTGATCCATTGGAAGCTATCTGTAGCCCTGTTCAAATACTACAATAGCACTATTATAAAACCAACTAACTTTGAGAGCTTTTGCCCATTTAATTGCACTACAGGATTGTGGCGCCACTTTTGTCTGTGAAACTCTGCAATTTAGAGGGATTATAGTGCTTTTGAAAATTGCCTTATTGGTTACTAACTGCAGTGATCTGCCAAGAGGGGAAAATTAACAATATAAAGAAGTTTTTGAATTTTGGGTAATTGATATGCCATTCTGTATATTTACTCATTTTCAAATAATTTACGGTTCTCGTGACATGTTCGCTGGAAGAATTTTGTAAGTTTGCACTTCTTATTGCTGGGTTCTGATGTTCAAGAACAGTTTTGTGTCCTGAATTTCACAATTTATTTTGAGATCGCTTCACATTTCAAGGTGAGGTTCCTTCTCCGATTATATTTGTTTCATTTTGTGACCTCCGTGTAGACGCCTCTATGGTTGTAGGAATTGTGAATAATCCTTATCTAACTTGGCTCGAGATTACCCAAGATTTTCCTTGGGATTCTGCTATAAATGCAGAAAATGAATAAAATACAGTTAATTTGCAAAATTCAATCTGCAAAAAGGAACCCGCGATCTGCAAAAACTGCACTTGAGATACTGGTTCAGTGAATCGGTGATGCTGGGATGCCCATTTGAGCCTCTGGCAAAATCTGAATAGAGTACTATCAGTGGTAGTAAATACTTGGAATTGCATTAATAAATCCAGAATGTAGCACATGATCACGCATAGCTTACATATTCTATTGTTATGAAAACATGAAATTGTATTTGTGAAAAGTGTCAATGTGAAAGATGCATCTTCTGGATGCGCTGGGATTCATCCTCAGTGATGGGACCTGGGGTCATCGGGCGTTTCGGGTCTCACAACATAATTATTACATCGTTCAAATATTACCTGTGATCAGTGATATACCGAGTTCGCTGCGACTGCTGTTGTACTTACAGTTCAAATTCATGAATAAACAATTCTGCCAATAATGGGAAATTATGTTTGATAGCTGAGATTTCTATCAATTTTTTGGGTTTGTAAATTGAGATTATTAATTGGAAAATGATTTTCAGGTTTGATTTTTGCGGAAAGACTCCTCTTTCATTATTGGTCGTCGTGGTAATTTCCGACCAAGCAATTTTTGAGTATTCGCTGATGCAGTTGCTGTAGTTAATTCAGTCTAAATGTCATGATATTTTGCTTTTAAAGTAAAATACTTTCTCATATGTAAAGCAGCCATTTAATTTTGACCCCTTTTGTGCCAGTGTCAAGCTGCAGTTGTTTTTACCTTTATTCTCTCCAAAATAATGCAAATATTTTTATGACTGAGTATGATTCACAACATCATTGCGGTGTTCAGTTGCGGTCTCTGATCACTCCATTGCCACCTTTGTTGTGCTTATATTCAAAATGTGCATCATTCATACCCCACTAACATTAGCTGATCTTTGAAAACTTTGCTGCTGCCTTTATAAGTAATATTTTTTCTGCCACTTTGTCTACATAATTTGAAGAACTTTGAGGGATCCTCAGTTTTCCGTTGTACCCTTACTTTGCAGAAGTCAACACCAATGCTGTGCGACTTCACAGTTCTGCCCAATTTACTGTTAGGTTTAACAGAGACTAGTTAATGGCTGCCTTCAAATGTATAGGAAGGAACTGCAGGTGCTTGTTCAATCTGCATATGTCTATCTTTGCCGTCAAATGTATATGTTCCAAGATATTATGTACCCGTACTTCATGGTATATTTTAGTTATTGCTCATAACAGAGCAACTTCATCTCATCCCCACCTCCACCTCCACTCAAGAAACTAGGGCTGTCAAGCAAATCGTTAAAATAATTAAGGTCACAAATTAATGAATTGTGATTAATTGACAATTTTTAATTGCACTGTTATATATCAGTGCTTCTGAATGATCCAGCAGAAACACTCTGACTGGCATAATGTAATACTCTTAACTCGTTCGAAGCCCTCTGGTCTTCTCCTACCCCTGTAACCTTCACCTTCAGCAACAGACCGGTTCCACCAAGATGCAGCAAAGAACGCCACAGGAGATCCTTTTTCCCTGTGGCTATCAAACTGTACAACTCCTCCCCATCTGTCGTGGGGTAGACTGACTCCCTCCCCCCCATCCCAATCTTTGCACATCCCCAATCCTTGACTTTCCACACGTCACTTTAATTTCATCTTTCATGTATCTTGTTGCGTTTTACGACTGTTGGCAGACCAATTTCCCTCCTGGGATGAAGAAAGTTCTATCGTATCGTAATCTTTTTCAACCTCAGATCCTCGCCTGCCTATCTTTCTGGCCACGTCCAGGACCCGATTGTCTTCTCCAACACCAGATCCGGGTCCAGGCAGAGATGTAGACTTAGAGTAAAGCCTGTTTCCAACAGTTGTTATGCAGAGACAATCAATCCAAAAAAGAAACGGTGCTGCATTGAGCCAGGGGCTGCCAAATGGCAGGCGGATCACGTTGAGCCCAGCTTTCAATTCTTGCATTCTGACCCTGGCTTCCGAACTTCACTTCATATTCCCTAGCCCCTGCACGTGATTCTATCTCGCCCACTGCTTCTCTCTCCTCTCCCAGTCTTCTCATCCCTTCTTCCTTCTCTCTTGCTTCCATCCCTTTTCTGTTTCTGTTTTCTCTCCACACCTGCACTCTCCTGTTCCACAGTTGGGGATTGATAGGAGAATCAGCAGGAGAGTGGTGTTGAGGGAGGTTGAAGAGTCCTTTGGGTTGGTGGCAGTGTGCTTCAGGCATGAATTTAACATTGTTCATTGAGCATGCACATTTACTGATAACTACAAGAAACACAATTTAATACATGTTGAAGATTGGTTTGTAAAATTATTTGACGTTTCTCATTCATGGATTGTTTAGCTACAGTTTGCATTAAATCTGGCTGAAAGCACATTAAGTAAAGATGAAGGAGCATTGGAGTTGTGGCATTAACTGCAGGGCAAACCATAATTTTGCCTTCAGTCAGTATAACTTAACACCTTTGGGATTGCCTCAGAATTATTTGGTCAGATAATTTTCCTTGAGGCTTTTTCAAGGAACTTCCTTTTGTGAATTAAATGATAGCAGCAAGATTAGTTGTTTTACATTTAGAGATGCAAAGACATTAATTTAAGAGCACCACTAAGGGCAAAACTTAGAACGCAACACCATAAATGACCTTATCATGGCACAGATGCAGAAGAAATAGCAAGTAGCTCTTTCTTTTCTCAACAACAGAAGACGTTTGTTAAACACAACAAAAACTGTCCCCCCTCCCGAACTCCGTTTTGTCATTGAATGTTAGTTAAAAGGTCGTAGCCATTTGCTGAACTATAGCCATTGACATTTTTGATATTTCACTGTTATGTATTTTTCTGCAGGAACTTCGGACTCTACCGAGAGCCTGAAAAGCCAGAGTACCAACAGCTCATCTCAACCTCTCCTTGCTGCCTCAAATGCTGTCCTTATAGAGGATGAGAGCCAGGTTCCTTGAGAATATACGAATTAGCAGCAGAATGACCAATTGCATGTGCCATGTAAGATCTACTGTCCCTGTATCAGTTTTGTCTTCATGACACACTTAACTGTCTTGTCTTTATTAATAGTTCGCCATGTTTCATGGTGTCCTGAACTATCATTTGCACCATGCACATTTAACACCCACATGGCCCAAACTTGCATTCCTCTTTACTCTGTTACTGGCAGTTTGACTGATCCATTCATTCCCCGCAATGGTCAAAGTGTTTATAACGTATACTGTTTCATGTTCTGTAATACATTTCAAAATACATTATGCGCTAACATAGAACACAATTGCTGATTCGGCTTATTAATCTTATTTCCCCTTCCCCACCCGTACTAATTACATGGGAAACCAAGGCCTTGATCAGGTTTTTTATGTTTAAAAATTACAATGAAAACATTTTGCAATTAAATTTCTGAGTTAAAGTGCGATGCTGAAGAACATGTAAACATGCAAGGCATTTATTTAGTGCTCCATTTAATATTGATTGAAGCTGTTTTGGGTTTTCCAATTATGTTAAGTAAATAACCATTGATAATGCATGATTTTAAAAGTTGCATCTCTCTTTTAAAAGAACAGTCCTATATGTCCCAAGGTTTGCACTTTGGACAGTACTCCATATCACCTGTACAGAATGTTTTTTCCCCTTGCACAAGTCGCTTTTTAAAACTTTGTCTTTCCAGATACTGAAACATCTGACTTTATTCTTCCCGTCTCTGAACTGTCTTAGTGTGATTGATTCTGGACACTAAACCATGTTTTCGAATGCTATGTATTAGAAAACCATTAGAAGACTTTATTTTCCGATATAGTCTTTAAAAAAAATCACTTTCTCTCAAAGTATACAATTTCTTCTGACCACCTTAATCTTTGAAATTGTTGAATATAATCTGCACATTAATGCATAGTCTGTGATATCTTGTAATCTGTTCATCTTTGTGGTGTCTACCTCATTAACCCACGTTTTAATATGGCAGCAGGATATGGAAGATTAGTCTGAAGCAAATATGACCCACATATCTTTCAGTGTAGTTAAGCCTTCACTTTTGTAGATGATAGGTTCTGGCATGGTGGCGCAAAGGTAGTGTAGCTGCTTTGCAGCGCCAGAGACACGGGTTCGATCCTGACAACGTTTGCTGACTGTATGGAATTTGTGCGTTGTCCCCATGACCTGCGTGGGTTTTCTCTGGGATCTCCGGTTTCCTCCCACTCTCCAAAGACATACAGGTTTGTAGGCTAACTTGCTTGGTAAAAATTGAAAACTGTCCCCAGTGTGTGTAGGATAGTGTTAGTGTGCGGGAATCGCTGGTCGGCACGGACTCTGTGGACCGAAGGGCCTGTTTCCATGCTGTATCTCTGAAACGAACCAAACGAAAAATGGTTGCAAATCTCATAAACTATTGTATGGGACAGCAAAGTTGGCAGCTCTGTAAATCATAGCAACGGCACATTTGCACTGTTGACATCGAGATGGCTTGTTACAATTTTGATTCTGATTGAAAAAGGGTAGGAGCAGGACAGGGAATCTCAACAGCATGGCCTCTAACGCAAAAATGATCCAGTGACTGCAATTAAAAAACATACTTTGAACAGTGTTGAAAAGTTAAAGGTGGCACTTGTTCCACCGAAGCATCTGATACTCCAAGGAGAGTGGTTTAACACTTTTATCACCTCAAACAGTTCCCATTAATAATATTTTTAAAGTTCCAATTCTAAATGTTATTCTGACACAAAAATGTGATGTCGGCAGTATTAGAGATTCCTTTTGCCTGTGAAAGGCCGATGAATGATGATCATTGTAATCAGTGGCAATTCTGGCGTACAAGGAGCGGGAATTAGAATGTGTCATTCCCAGACAAAATGGTGTACCATGCAGCTCAGCTCTAACGGCACAAAGTATGGCTGGTTAGCCCCTCTTCACCATGTGAGAAATAAGGAAGAGGATGGTGGTAGATGTTGTATATTGTTGGTTAGATGCTGCTCCCACTTGTTTATCTGTCGTGCGAGTTACATTGCAGCCGACCAGGAAAGCTGCACCATCAGGGTTCAACTGGAAATTCACAAAGCTGTGTAAATCAGGTAGGTGCAAGAACATGAAGTATGTGAAAGCAGCAAAATCCCCAAGCTCAAAGCTGCAGTCTGCATTTGCCAGGAATTTCCATTATTCCTGAATCAATCTATTTGGATGAGATTGTATTTTATCCTCTCCCCCCGCCCCCCCCCCTTCCCCAAAAGAAATATTTTAAATAGTGTATTTACCTCAGCCCACATTTGAGCAATCTGCTTCAGCTCTTCGTTACATCTGCATAGAGGTTACTGATGTTTCATGCTGGGGCTGCTGTATAGCTGAACATTGGATTCCTTCCTAAAATACCATCACATCAATCTTAGTTTAGTTAAGTTGAGAGATACTGTGCGGAAACAGGCCTTTCGGCCCTTCGAGTCTGCACCAGCAATCCCCACACATTAATGCTATCCCACATTTTTACAGTGACAATTTTTACATATACACCAAGCCAATTAGCCTAAGGGGAAACCAAAGACCTCGGAGAAAGCCCACGCAGGTCACAGGGAGAACGTACAAACTCCGTACAGACACGCATCCGTAGCCAGGATCGAACCCGGGTCTCTTAATTGTTAACTCTTAATTGTTTTAAATTACCCTCTGCAAAAGAGACTCTTTCTGTACCATCTCTGTAGCCATTTAGCCAGATTTTCATCAGATCTCAGATGATAAAAATGTCAAGGTAAATTTGAGCACAGATAAATACTTAATAATGTTTTAATATAGTTCTTTGCCAGTCTGCACTTCAGATTAAAGGCGCTGTTTTTGACTCTGCTCGTGATCGCTTCTCAAATCTATTCAGCTCTTTTTAAAACAAAAAGGTAAATGATCAGAATATGTGTTAGGTTTATGTACATCATGCTACTCATGTATGTAACCTTTTGCTGTAATCATGTTATTCTTGAGTATTTAATTTTTGGTATGATTAAGGCGAGACGAGTTAAGACTATTCAGTTGAGATTAATACAGCATATTCATTCAGCTCCATCTGCTGACATTGTATCCTTATTCTGTGCCTTGTACCTGATCTTATGATGAAAGTAAATGTAATAAAAATCTTGTCATTTGATCCGGTGATTGTGATTGAGCAAAATCTCGAATTTCAAACTGTTTTGGAAGAAAATACTAATTTTCTATTTACTGTAGTATAAATAACTGCTTAGTTGAGTGTATTGTGAAGTGACGTGGAAAGAATACATGAACAGCATAGAATGGGTTAACTTGCAGAATCATGTTGAAGTACTTTTGTCCATTGTAGATTTTTAATATGTAGTCACTTATTTCCATAAAGCTTCATTACTGCATTTACTACAGAATGTATCGAGTGCATAATTTTAAAAGATTGAAGAAATACACTGTAATTTCATATGGATGTGATTTTACATTTATTTGTAGGATATTGTATTGTAATAAAATGTTGCAACACTAAAGATTTTGTCTTTTTGCTGCCCATCAAGGAATATAAATTGGGTTATCATAGTCCTAGCATGGAAACAAGCCCTTCGGCCCAACTTGCCTACACCGGCCATCATTTCCCATCTACACTAGTCCCAGCTGCCTGCATTTGGCCCGTATCCCTCTAAGCTTGTCATATCCATGTATTTGTCTAAATGTTTCTCAAATGTTATCCTTCAAATGGAATACATGAACACCCTGGTACACAGAGTACTTCTATCATCTATCATTTTCTTGCTCTTTTTATGAAGGCAGTTCACACTATGATCAGATAATTGCAAGGATGGTGTATAAAATTATTTTTACTGGGTAATTAAACAATTGTGGCAGAATTATCTTTCTAATTAAATGTCTAACCTGTCCTAATTCACTACGATAAGTCTAATTTCATATCCACCTAAGGTCTTTAATGTGGGAGGTTCAGTGCATTTGTGATACTGAAGTTGCTTAATTAAAAGTTAAGTCACATAATCCAAAGTTTTAATTTTAATAAGTTTTAAGTGTAATTTTTAAATAGGCAACACCAAAGATAGTTGAACTGCTTTATGATGTCACAGGAAGTTGCTGTGACATCGATACACTTATTCTGACATAATCAGTGATATCTTCACAATAGAATGTTGGATGAAAAATATTAACACCTACTCTTATTATATACGGAAGCCAACATTTTCTTCGAATCAATTTTCAAATTAGACCCCAAACGCATTTTTCATCTTAGCACAAGGTCAATAATTAAGCATTGTCCAAGCATCTGATATTGTCCCTCGTGCCATTCTGCTGCCAATCCACTCCCAAATGAGCAAGGAAAAGTAAACTCTAAAGGTGAGCTTGTGTTTTAATACTTTGTAAGCTTTGGTAGTTTGCCTTTCATTTCTCTGCCTAAGTTATCCTAAAAATACTATTTCTGCTGCATCTGTTTCGATCGTTCACACTTACTTCTCAGAATGAAAGTACCAGTACCCACAGCTGGTACACACTATTGTTAAATATATATGGAGGATTCTCCGTTCCTTCAGGAACAATGCAGAATCAAGCTCTCATGAGCACTTTGACTAGCACTCAAGCATGTCAATGCTTGATGTAAAGCAAAATTGAGTTTCCAAGTGCAGGCGCAACTTGCTTGATGAAACATTTTCTGTGGTGATCGAAGCCGACTCAGTAGAATCAGGACAAACTTTTCTCTGCAGGCTTATTTGATAGTTGTCATTGCTGCATTGGCCGATTCCTTCAGTACTGTTTAGTGATGGTTTTGTTGTCCTTGTCGTAGAAAAACGGGCACTCTAAATAATGATTCCAATTTAAAGTGGAAAAATTAAATTTCAATAATGCTGGTGTCTGATTTTATCATTGCTGTGTCTACCGATTATAAGTGAGTTCACAGTATCTCTAAATATTATTCAGAAAGTCCACAGTGTTAAAGAGAAGACCCTGTGTAGGAAAATAAAACTTTGCAGCAGAATATCTTGCATCAGGTGAATCATAAGTTTCCACATGTTTGAATTAAATTCCACTTGATACAAATGGTGACTTACGACCGATGTTTCCAAAGACTTCCACCCTTGGGAGTTTCTTACCTCCTGTCTGAATCTGTTGTCAACAAATAGATGCGGGTTGATGGTCGCAGTTGGTCAATGAGTTTCATCAAGGTTGAAACTTATGACTTGCAGGATGACACAAGGTGAACTTATTGGAGATTTGAGTTGAACAATTACTTTGGTCTTGGACTCAACAGTGCAATGAAATTAAGATTGATTTCCAATAAAAAAAACTGCGGAGAATAAGTCTTGCGGAGAATAAGTCTTAAAGGATGTTTGTTTCTATATCTGGCTTCCATTTTGTTGCAGAATTTACTTTCTTACAGATTGTATTTTTAAAACATTTGTTAAAAGGTTGCTCCTTTTCTAACTTTTTACGGTGGTGCCATGGTGACCTCATAATGGTTGATTATTGAATAGTGAGTGAATTAATTAAAACCATGAGTTATAAATGTATGTCAGTGCTTGAATTGAAAGTTGGAGGAAGCTATTTGTTGCAAGAACATTGTGCAATAAAAATATTGGTTTACAATTTTAAAATTGTGGTTGTCTAGTAATGCAAGTGTTCCATGCACACCTGCCCTTCATCTCCCCCAATAAACCACTATTCTAAACTATTATTTGGATCTGAAGAAGGGTCTCGACCCGAAACATCACCTATTGCTTTTCTCCAGAGATGCTGCCTGTCCCGCTGAGTTACTCCAGCGTTTTATGTCTGTCTTTGGGGTGAAACTACTATTCTAAGTGGCCTGGGAATGAAGAAAAATAGATTGGTTCGAATTACCCAGATTTAACATTTATTTGCATCTCAAAATAATAAATACAGTGTGAAACACAATTTGGACGACTGTGCTGGGAAACTGGGTTTCTGTTTGAATTCCATTTATTAATCTATCTATCTATATATACTAAAACACGTTTGTTTGTTTGTTCCTGAACTACAGCCAAAACGGTACACGATGGCGCGACAATTTTAGGCCCACCTTACTCATTGTCATCCCTTTGGTGCTAATGGAAGAAGTTTCATTGAAATCGGTGTTATATTTTTTAAGTTATTCACATTTTAAAGTTTAAATCTATCTCCTAGGGAGGGGAGGGGTGGAGGGAGGGGGCCGAGGCAGGGAGGGGGGAAGATAAGGAGGGTTAAGGGGGATGGAGTGGGAGGGAAGGCAGGGGGAGGGAGGGGGGGGGGGGGGGAGGAGGGAGTGCTGCACCAATGCAGGAGAGGTTTGGGCCCAACGGGTCCAATTGGTCTAGTCCTATTTAAAAACATTAGACTTGCACATTAAAACATCAACATAAAGTTTCTGTGCTGTACGGTTTTTTCAGAGTTTCACAAAGTTTATTTCTGTGCTGTAACATTCACAACCTAGGTTAGAATTTTAACAAGTCATTCACAAAAACTATCAATTAACGTTATCGTAATATTTTCTGAATCACATTGAGCTTTATTTAATCCATCTGTAGCCATTTATACTCCTGAGCTAAATGCACCCCCAGTAAAGACGTTTCAATGAACCTGCAACCTTGATCATAAATTGTCCGGGTATACACTGTCCAGAACATGATCCAATCCAATTATAAATCTTTGGGTTATCTACTTTCGGTGATCAGCAACATATCAGACGGTGATTAAGTGCATAGGAATAAAATGCTCAATTGGATTACCGCCAAATCTTATAATTTTGGTTCAAGCATAAAAGAGATAAATTGCAGATGCAAATTGAGACTTGCTTTAATGTCATGGCAACATTTGAATAAGTGCGCTTTTAAAACTCGGGTCAATGGAAATGTACAGATGTTAATACAGAAAGGACTGCATTCAAGAGAGAGCTAGATAGAGCTCTTAAGGATAGCGGAGTCAGGGGGTATGGGGAGAAGGCAGGAACGGGGTACTGATTGAGAATGATCAGCCATGATCACATTGAATGGTGGTGCTGGCTCGAAGGGCTGAATGGCCTCCTCCTGCACCGATTGTCTATTGTCTAAGATGAAATGGCGATCAGTGATCCTCATGACTAGGGCAAGAGCAGCTGGGCGCTAGGTGGTGGGCAACCAGATTCTCAGCTCATCGTCACGCACATATTGGAGACATGGGTTTCCATCTCCAACGCACAGGGTCTCACCACCTGTCGCTATGAAGTTCTCCACTTGCCCCGATGAACAGTAGTGGCACTTGAGCTTGATGCCTTCTGAAGAAGGGTCTCGAGCCGAGACGTCACCTATTCCTTTTCTCCAGAAATGCTGCCTGACCCGCTGACTTATTCCAGCCTTGCCTATCTTTAATGTAAACCAGCATCTGCAGTTCCTCCATACACACAAATAAAAAGAGCTTGCTGGATTGGTACCCCATTTACTCCTTGCATCACTGGTACCCGATGGCAGTAGTGTGTGACACTTACAAAATATCCTGCTGTTGTCTGAAGAAGGGTCTCGCCACCTGTCCCTTCTATCCAGGTATGATTCTTTATCCAGGCCAGAAAGATTTATGCAGTTTTATTATGTGTCATTTGACGATCAATAGCAATGTGTCCGTTTTTATCCCCACTGTACTCGGTTGGATAAGGTTTGGGCTGGGTCAGGTTTGAATGTTATGCCTTATCTGACCTCCGCTGCAGTTTCGCGGAACACCTTCGCTCGACTGCCTTGAACCTGTCTGGTCTCCCGGTTGCCAGACACCTTAATTCTCAATAGACAATAGGTGCAGGAGGAGGCCTTTCGGCCCTTCGAGCCAGCACCGCCATTCAATGTGATCATGGCTGATCCTTCTCAATCAGTACCCCGTTCCTGCCTTCTCCCCATATCCCCTGACTCCGCTATCCTTAAGAGCTCTATCTAGCTCTCTCTTGAATGCATTCAGAGAATTGGCCTCCACTGCCTTATGAGGCAGAGAATTCCACAGATTCACAACTCTGACTGAAAAAGTTTTTCCTCATCTCAGTTCTAAATGGCCTACCCCTTATTCTTAAACTGTGGCCCCTTGTTCTGGATTCCCCCAACATTGGGAACATGTTTCCTGCCTCTAACGTGTCCAACCCCTTAATAATCTTCTTATCCTTCCTTTGTCCCGCCCCCCTGACATCAGTCTGAAGAAGGGTCTCGACCCGAAACGTCACCCATTCCTTCTCTCCCGAGATGCTGCCAGACCTGCTGAGTTACTCCAGCATTTTGTGAATAAATCGATTTGTACCAGCATCTGCAGTTATTTTCTTATACCCCTTAATAATCTTATACGTTTCGATAAGATCTCCTCTCATCCTTCTAAATTCCAGTGTATACAAGCCTAGTCGCTCCAGTCTTTCAACATATGACAATCCCGCCATTCCTGGAATGAACCTAGTAAACCTACGCTGCACGCCCTCAATAGCAATTGACCCCCACCCAAGTCACACTGGCTTCTCCTTCCCATTCCCACACTGACCTTTCTGTCCTGGGTCTCCTCCATTGTCAGAGTGGGGCTAAACCCGAATTGGAGGAACAGCATCTCGTATTTCGCTTGGGCAGCTCGCAGTGGTATGAATATTGATTTCTCTCACTTCAGGTAGCCCTGGCATCCCTCTCTCTCTCTCTATCCCTCCACCACCCAAGTCACACTGGCTTCTCGCTTTCAACAAACAGCTAACAATGGCCGGTTTCCTTTATCACCGCTACTTTTTTTTTGCATATCTTTTATTCATTTTTCTTTATCTCTCCACATCATCGTCTATACCTCTCATTTCCCTTATCCCTAACCAGTCTGAAGGCTCTCAACCCAAAATGTCATCCATTCCTTCTCTCCAGAGATGCTGCCTGTTCTGCTGAGTTACTCCAGCTTTATGTGTCTCTCAGTCTCCACTGCAGTCACTTGCTATGGGCTGTTTCGACATCTCCTGAGAAGGACAAGGGACGGCAGAGTCGGGCGCACTGCCATCTGCAGGTTGTCCTCCAAGTTGCAGACCATTCTATCTGGGAATTATAAGAAAATAACTAGATGCTGGTACAAATCGAAGGTATTTATTCACAAAATGCTGGAGTAACTCAGCAGGTCAGGCAGCATCTCAGGAGAGAAGGAATGGGTGACGTTTCGGGTCGAGACCTGAGATGCTGTCTGACCTGCTGAGATGCTGTCTGACCTGCTGAGTTACTCCAGCATTTTGTGAATAAATACCTTCTATCTTGGAATTATCTCATCAGTTGTTCTTTTTCGTTGAGTCAAAATGCTCAGCATCGCAAATGCTTTGTGGGAATATCTTGACCAGTATGTCTGCAGTAATTCAAAAGCACCATCTCCTGAGGATTGATTAGTGATGGGAAATGATTGCTGGTCGTATACGCAATATGGTGACAAGAGTCACCAAGAGTGGCATAGTGGTGGGGCTGCTTTACAGCGTCAGAGACCCGGGTTCGATCCTGACTCCGGGTGCTGTCTGTATGCAGTTTGTACATTCTCCCCATGGATTTCCCCCGACATCTTCGGTTTCCTCCCACACTCCAGAGACGTACAGGTTTTGTAGGTTAATTGGTTTGGTATAAATGTAAATTGTACCGAGTGTGTGTAGGATAGTGTAAGTGTGCGGGGATCACTAGTCAGTCTGAAGAAGGGTCTCGACCCGAAACGTCACCCATTTCCTTCTCTCCCGAGATGCTGCCTGACCTGCTGAGTTACTCCAGCATTTTGTGAATAAAAACATTCGATTTGTACCAGCATCTGCAGTTATCTTCTTATACTAGTCGGTGCGGACTCAGTGGGACAAAGGGCCTGTTTCTGCGCTGAATCTCTGAATTAAACTAAACTAAAAGTCCTCATTATTAATGAAAAGACCCAAATCCTCCATTCGCAATGGCAATTTATTTTTTTGTGAATCCCCTCCTATGCAATCCTTCATTTTGCTAATATCTTTTAAATTTCTTCAGTTCATTCTTAAAAGTTGATTTAATTTTTACACTTGGATTTGGTGGGTAAAATATTGTGCACAGCTCTAATTATTCCTTTGGGATTCTTTTGCACAATTTCTATCTAAACGTTTGACTAGCTCAAGATGTTAGTGACTGGAATAATGCTCTGTGGGTTCGGTAATTAATGTTTCCAAGTCTTTTTAATATATTGGTCTTAAATAGGCTCAGCATCTTGCATTTGTTGTTTTCTCCTCCATCCTGCCACAAGGTGGAGCACTCTATCCAGTTTGAAACAGCCCACTCAAAGATGCAAGAAGATAAACACAAAAAGCTGGAGTAACTCAGCGGGACAGGCAGCATCTCTGGAGAGAAGGAATGGGTGACGTTTCGGGTCGAGACCCATCTTCAGACTCAAAGATACAAGATTGATTGCATCTTGTGCATTATCCCTAAAATAATGTATGTGGCAAGTGAAATACACAGCAAAAAATACACAGCAAATGTGAAAGATAGCAAAACAAAAGTTTTATTAAGGAAAACGCGTGAACTTTAAACCTCGATGTCAACAAGAAATTGGGGTGGTGGGTGTACAGAATGAGCTGCCGGAGGAGGTGCCTGACGCAGGGACTCAAACAACATTAAAAACTTATTTAGACAGGTGCATGCATGGATGGGAAAGGTTTAGAGGGATATGGGCCAAACGTGTAGATGGGACAATAAACAGTCCTCGATCGTCCAACAACTGATAAATAACCACTGATAAATGGTATGACAATTACACTGTATCTCCAACAAGGGCTGCTTAAAACATAGAAACATAGACATAGAAAATAGGTGCAGGAGGAGGCCATTTGGCCCTTCGAGACGTTCATTGTCATCATGGCTGATCATCCACATTCACAAAACACACTATTTGAGAATTTATTATACATTCTCAACTAATGTGATTTTTTTTTTAGAATGTCTGATTACATTTAAACCTACTTCACGTACAATATCGTCAACAAGTTGAGTTCCCAGGGCTGTGTGGTTGACTGAAGTGACTAAAGTGCCTCATTGTCCCCTTTCCCTCCGCTAACAATGAACCATTCAACATTTTCCTTGACCATCGTCCCCCTTTGGCGTTTTCACGCCTCAGCCATCCATATCTCTGTGTCTCCCTCTCCTCTGATTCTCAGTCTGAAGAAGAGTCTCAACCCAAAACGTCACCCATTCCTTGTCTCCAGAGATGCTGCCTGTCCCGCTGAGTTACTCCGGCATTTTTTGTGTCTGACTTTGTTGTATCCTTGATCAGTCCACATCTGCTGTGGGTCTTTATTGGGTGTTTAGTGCAGGCTTTGGCAGTAATTTACATTAGATCAGGTTACTGATTGCAACAAGGATGTTGCTGAACTTGTGAAACCTCCAGCAGTCTGGATGACATTCACGAATGACGGCCAGAGATACAATACAATACAATATACCTTTATTGTCATTGTACAGGGGTACAACGAGATTGGGAATGCGCCTCCCATACGATGCAATAAATCAATTAGCTAGTCAGTATTAATTTAAACAACCCAATGAAACAAATTGGAACAGTTTTAAAACAGTGCAAGTGCAAGTAGATCTGTCGATGTGACCATCCGGCTCAGCAGGACTGGTTCATAGCAGCTCTGGCCCTGGGGATGAAGCTGTTCCTGAGTCTGGAGGTGCGGGCGTAGAAGGCCTTGTATCGTCTGCCCGATGGTAGAAGTTCGAACAGACTGTTGCAGGGGTGTGAAGAGTCTTTGTGGATGCTGGTGCAGTCTTTGTGGATGCTTTGTGGAGGCATCGTGTGTTGTAGATGCCCTCCAAGGCTGGTATCTGTGTTCCGATAGTCCTCTGAGCTCTATGGACTACCCGCTGAAGAGCTTTCCTCTGCCTCCGTGCAGCTGAGATACCACACAGGGATGCCATGTGTTAGGATGCTCTCTATGGTGCAGCGGTAGAAGGTCGTCAGCAGCTGTTGGGGTAGACCAGACTTCTTCAGTGTTCTTAGGTAGAACAGTCGTTGCTGTGCCTTCTTGACCAGCGCAGCGGTGTTATTGGACCATGTTAGGTCCTCCGAAATGTGAGTGCCCAGAAACTTGAAGCTGGACACTCTCCACACTGTCCCCGTTGATAAAGATCGGGGCGTATTCCCTGTCGTGTGACCTACGGAAGTTGATGATCAGCTTCTTGGTCTTGGTGGTATTAGTTGTTATCAGAGCACCAGTCCGCCTGGTTCATGGCTTTTTTCTTCTTTTTATAACCCTGCACTGAAGCCAGCTAACAGAAGGCTGTGGAGGCAAAGTCAGTGGGTATTTCTATGGCAGCGATCGATAGATTCTTGAGGTGTACGAGTGTCAGGGGTTATGGGGAGAACGCTAGAGAATGGGTAGGAGGGAGAGATGGATGAAGAAAGATAATGGCATGTTGACCTTCATAACATGAGGATTTGAGTATAGGAGCAAAGAGGTCCTTCTGCAGTTGTATAGGGCCCTGGTGAGACCGTACCTGGAGTACTGTGTGCAGTTTTGGTCTCCAAATTTGAGGAAGGACATTATTACTATTGAGGGAGTGCAGCGTAGGTTCACGAGGTTAATTCCCAGGATGGCGGGACTGTCATATGATGAAAGAATGGAACGACTGGGCTTGTATTCACTGGAATTTAGAAGGATGAGAGGGGATCTTATAGAAACACATACAATTATTAAGGGATTGGATAGGCTAGATGCAGGAAACATGTTCCCGATGTTGGGGGAGTTCAGAACAAGGGGCCACAGTTTAAGAATAAGATGTAGGCCATTTAGAACTGAGATGAGGAAAAACTCCTTCACCCAGAGAGTTGTGAATTTGTGGAATTCTCTGCCTCAGAAGGCATTGGAGGCCGATTCACTGGATGCATTCGAAAGAGAGTTAGATAGAGCTCTTGGGGCTAGCGTAATCAAGGGAAATGGGGAGAAGGCAGGCACGGGTTACTGATTGTGGATGATCAGCCATGATCACATTGAATGGCGGTGCTGGCTCGATGGGCCGAATGGCCTTCTCCTGCACCTATTTTGAAAAAGATCAGCTATGATTGAATGGTGGAGTAAACTTGATGGGCCAAATGACCTAATTCTGCTCCTATCACTAACGAACATTACATGCTTCACCAGGCAATAACTTACTACTCAAACCCTTTTTGCTTCTGAGCACACCCAAACAATGCCTCTGTCCATTTAAGAATACATGACTAACTGAAAGCACATGCATATTTCTGGCAAATATATATATTTTAAATGAAAGGCAGATTGTGGATGGGAAGCTATATTTATCAGTTCTTTTGTTAAACTTGATGTGCGTGTTTTTGAGGTCATGATAACCTATCTCGTTGTGAGGGAGTGAAAAACAGTGCCTTTTTGACCTAAACCTCGGCGTTCCAGCTGTTTAAAATTATTCCTCATTTAAACTTAAGCTCCTGTAGGTGGTATACACGATTCAATTGTCCCCAGGAGCCAAGTGATAAATCTCACCAGTCTAAATATACTGACATTTACTCCTGTCTGATGCTGTCGTTGTGACAGACCTTACATTGCTGTAACACTTCCCATATTCTCAGGCTACCTTCAGCAGAGCAACCTGATACCTATTTCTGTGCAGTTACCTTCCTGTGACAACTGATACTTTGCTAGATCATGTCAGATGACATGATAATTTTAAGTTCCCTTGGCAGTGGCTCTCTGGTTGGGTAACATGTAGGCCCGGATAGAGTAGATGTGGAGAGGATGTTTCCACTAGTGGGACGGTCTCAGACCAGAGGTCACAGGACATAAAAGGACATCTCTTTAGGATGGAGATGAGGAGGAATTTCTTCAGTCAGAGGATGGTGAATCTCTGGAATTCAATGCTGCAGAAGGCTGTGGAGACCAAGTCAATGGATATTTTTAAGGCAGAGATAGATAGATTCTTGAATATTATGGGTGTCAGGGGTTATGGGGAGAAGGCAGGAGAATGGGTTTGAGAGGGAGAGATAGATTAGCCATGATTGAATGGTGGAGTAGACTTGATGGGCTGAATGGCCTAATTCTGCTCCTATCACTTATGAAGATCTTTGCAGAGAATTGAACTCAATTCAAGAAATGTAACTACTTTAAAATTTTAAATAATACCATCCAAATGCGATAGCATTAGTACTTTGATTTAAATAATATTTTAAAAAACATTTATGCATCTCTTGCTTGTAGTATATAAAATTTTCATCTCCCAAATTTCTAATGCAATCATAAAATATAATCTTTTAACTGTTCATTTGATCATTTTAAGGTGAACCGTGATTTTATTCAGGAGCAATTTCTATAAAATTCTGATTCCTTACTGAATGCTCTTGAAACCTATTTTCTTCATCATTGTAATGAATGAAACTGCAAAGGTATTTACTTAGTAGGGGAAAAAACTGCAGATGCTGGTTTAAATACAAGGTAGACATTTAAATGCTGGAGTAACTCAGCGGACCAGGCAGCATCTCGGTATTCCTTCTCTCTACCTTCAAGGTATTGTGTCTACCTTCAAGGTATTTACTTAATTGTTTTAAATGATATATTGACATTTTATGTGCAAGAGTGTTTTTATGCAGAATAATAAATGGAAATGCAAGGTTCATCTAAACAATGACATAAAGCTACAAGATGTTCGACATTCAAATGGGAGAAATTGAGTTCCTGAGGTAAATTTGTGCAAATATTGACTGGGCTTAATAACAGCACTTTGCGTAGATTTTGAGTTTAGTAGAAAAAGGGTATTACAGTCATTGAAAAAGGAATAAGGGGTAGGGAGGTGGGGGAGATTGTGGGTGTGAAAAGAAAGAAGGATGTTTCTAAACCATCTTTCACAACATTAGGAAGCTCAAAAAGCTATATAGTCAAAAATGTGCTTTTGGAAAAAAACAGTTGCAATGTAGCTTTCACAATCTGATAATAGTCACCTGTTTTTGTGAGGATTTTGGAAGAAATAAGCATTATCCAGGATTACGTTGCTGTTTCTCTTTGAAATAGAGATAAGATAGTTTTCTACCCTGAGTTTAATAGTGCTTTGGAACGTTAACCTCTCCTACAATGGTTCATGTTGTGAAAGGCCTGGATGGAGTGGATGTGGAGAGGATGTTCCCACGTGGGACCAGAGGTCATAGCCTCAGAATTAAAGGACGTTCCTTTAAGAAGATGAGGAGGATTTTCTTTAGTCAGAGGGCGGTGCATCTCTGGAATTCATTGCCACAGAAGGCTGTGGAGGCCAAGTCAATAGTCAACAGTCAACAGTCAACAGTCAACAGAGCTTTATTTGTCATTCGGTACCAAGGTACCGAACGAAATTACATAGGAGTCACACAAAAAAAGAACACAAGACACATGACCCCAACACAAACGTCCATCACAGTGACTCCAAACACCCCCTCACTGTGATGGAGGCAACAAAACTTCCACTCTCTTCCCCACGCCCACGGACAGACAGCTCGTCCCTGACCGACCCGCACAGTCCCCGCAAGGGGATGGAAGTCCCCGCGGCCGAGCCGCACCGGGTGCCGAAACGTCTCGCGGCCGAGCCGGGCGATGGAAGGCCCCGCGGTGGAGATAGTTAGATTCTTGATTAGTACGGGTGTCAGGGGTTATGGGGCGAAGGCGGGAGAGATAGGGTTAGGAGGGAGAGATAGATCAGCCATGATTGAATGACGAGTAGACTTAATGGGCCGAATGGCCGAATTCTGCTCCTATCATTAACGACTTCATGACCTTGACAACAGCTGACGCAGAGATCATTGTGTCTCTTAATGTATGAATCCAAAGAATATGTAAGCTAGGTGGAGATCTTGAGTCAATTGAATTAGACGTGGAAAGTTTCGCTGGGATTCAGCTTGTTTCTAGTCTATGATTATCCATAATTACTATAAAGATCATTCAGATTTATGTAATGCTGCTTAAACATTCTGCTTTTTTTCCTGTTTTTCAGTCATATTATCTATAGTTGTTCGTTCTTTTAGTCTGTGCTAACCAAATAAACCAATAATACAACGGAAATAATATTGAAATATTTAAAATAATAAATGACATTCAAATTAATCAAAACAAGTAAATAAAACTGCAAAGAATCAATATTTAAATCAAAGAATTGGAGTACTTTAGGCCTGTCAAAGCACTTGGTGGAGTTTGGGATTTTGGTCTAATGTTCAAAATAATACTTTTTAAAATGGCAGAGAAAACTGAAGACGTTCATTATCCCAAACTAAGATAGAAAGCAAGAAACCCCTGCATTCCATCTCTCTCCATCCCTCCCCCACCCAAGTTGTACTATCTTCTCGATCAAACCTAGCAAACAGCTAACAATGGCCTGTTTCCTCTATCATCGACACTTTTTTGCATATCAATCATTCATTCGTTCTACAGTATATCTCACTACATTGCCGTCTGTACCTCTCGTTTCCCTTTCCACTGACTCTAGTCTGAAGAAGGGTCTGGACAAACGTCACCCATTCCTTCTCTCCAGAGATGCTACCTGTCCCGCTTGAGTTACTCCAGCAGAGACTCCACTTCCTGAGGATCCTCAGGAAGACCAACCTGCAGGAGAAGCTCATGATGTCCTTCTATCGCTGCTCCATCGAGAATGTGCTGGCATACTGTATAACCACATGGTATGCCAGCTGCTCAGAAAAGGACAGGAAGGCCCTTCAGAGGGTCATCACGACGGCCCAGAAGATCATCGGCTGCTCACTGCCCTCCCTGGAGCACCTGTTCAGCCTACGCTGCCTCAGTAGAGCAGGCAAAATAATAAAAGATCCATCCCACCCCGGCCACCGTCTGTTTGTTCATCTGCCCTCTGGTCGACGTTTCAGGTCGATCAAATCCCGAACAAACAGACTTAAGAACAGTTTTTACCCCAGGGCCATACGAGAACTGAACACTACTTTCTGCACTAGGTCACACTGTTAAAACTTTTGTATTTAATATATTTGTATTTATTTGTTTTGCATTTATTGCATATATGTTTTTACGCACCGTCAGGATTGCTATTTTTTAATTTCGTTGTACTCGTTGCAACGACAATAAATGAATATTATTATTATTATTATTATTATTATTATTATTATTATTATTATTATCATTATCATTATCATTATCATTATTATTATTATTATTATTATTATTATTATTATTATTATTATTATTATTATTATTATTATTATTATTATTATTATTATTATTATTATTATTATTATTATTTGTGTCTATCTTCTAGAAAGTTGAAAACTTTGTTCTCTGTCCTGATCTTCCCAAACGTCCTCCTTTCAGCAAACTTCAAATGTTCGCACTTCACCAGTTCTGATAAGGATTTCTTGACATACATCATCGATTCTGTTTCTTCGCCCTCCCCCCCCCCCCCTCCCCTCCTCCCCTCCTTAGATGCTACTTGACCTGTTGAGTTCTTACAGCAGTTTGTTTTTTTTTGTTTCGTTTCTAAAATGTCTTCAGTGAGGTTTTGACAAAAACCTCTTGAAACTTAATCGTAAATCTACGATGAGTTTCTGGCAGATTAACATCTTAATTTTCTACCTGTCTGCTCTAAAATTAGACGGTGGTGATTTCCACTGTTTGGTGATGGGCATTGCGGAGCAAAGTTGTGGGTGCCAACTATGGGGAAATCTGGTAGCTATGGGCTCATCACTGGCTATCCAGTCTGAGAAAGTCAATTCCTAATATTTTCTTGCAGATTAATAACTCCTCCAAGCACCATGTTGGAAAAGGGGAAGGGAAAATGTACCTGTCTTCCTGGCTTCACACTCTGCTCCTTTGCCTGACTACTGAATAAGCCACAAAGACTTCCCCACTTGAATCTGCAGACTATTCAGCGTGCTTCAGTTAGCTTTGGACAAGTGGTCGCCAGTGTCCACACAATTTAAGGAATGCTAATAACTTGAATGACTTTAATTGGCCACCCACCAGAATTCCACCAAGTCAACCTGCATGTCCGCTGCATGTTTTTTGTGCCAGGCAGTTCAGCTGGCTTTCAGAAGGTGGCAGCCTAGACAGCGATGAATGTTTCATTCCACACCACTTTCCCCAAAGCACTGGTAACAATGAAAAGTAGGAGGGGACTTGTTGACACCGTTTTTATTGAAAACATTCCGTAAAATCCCTTGCATTTCATGTGCTAATCGAGCAATGAACAATTTGATGGACACCGTTGAAGAGTGACATGCAGATTAATTTGACATTGGAAATGTTTTGTTTAATTTAGTTTAGAGATATAGCGCCGAGACATATCCTTCGGCCCACCGAGTCTGCAACGACCAGCGATCCCCCTCACAGTAACACGACCCGACACACATGAGGGACAATTTTTACATTCGCTCAAAGCCAATTAACCTACAAACCTGTACGCCTTTGTGGAGTGGATGTCTAAATAGTCTAAATAAGGAAAAGATGCAAGATTAATAATAACCGCCTTTTATTTTCTTGTTTTGATAAACCACTGCTGACATGAAATGGCTTCTTGCAAGCACATTCATCTAGTTCCTTGTGGCAATAGTGATGTCGATGGCATGGAACTCATTTTCTCCTTTTCCTTCCAAAGGAAGAAACACTTTGCAATAAAATCTATTTGCATGCTGAATCTGCCCATTGAACCTGTAATTTGGCCAGTTTTGAAATTAGGGACCTTTTTTCTGGAATTTTGGAATCACCTGCCAAGCTCAAAACTAAAACATCTGTGCTCTTATACTGCATCAAAGCTCCAGCCTGTGAACGGGTTGCTAGAAATTATAAACGCACAGAAGGATATGTAGTTTGTTGTCAATTAATGTGAACATTTGCCACTTATCACATTTTGACCTTGCTGCAATGGGAAGATGGAGACGTGGGAAAATGGACCATATCCCAACTAACACTGTTCTAACATTCCAGCATCTGCAGTTCCTTCCTTTACATAGTCTGGATGATTTTAGCTGGTATACATAGGTCATAGAAGATGATAAAAAAATAGGTTGCCAAAACAATTCACACACGCTCAGTTTCTATGCATTGAATAGTGCTTTACTCAAAAAGAGATACAGATTGCTGGAGTAACTCAGCAGGTCAGGCAGCATCTCTGGAGAAAATGGATGGGTAACATTTCAGATCGGTGCTATACTCAGTAGTGATCCATCATTAAACAAAACACCCTTGCCTCTCGTATATAATTCTTTCTAAAATACGCTGTATGGAGGATAAAAAATAAATATATTAAACAAAAACTCTGCAAAAACTTCCCATGCACTGTAGATATCTGT